>NC_060156.1:3324396-3422362 GCF_021292245.1 Micropterus dolomieu | reverse complement strand
TTACTGTCATAGTTTTCTGTTTCTTTGCGTTCATTTTCTGTGTCTTTGTGGTTGTTTTACATCTTACTGTCATAGTTTTCTGTCTTCATGTTCATTTTCTGTGTCTTTGTGGTTGTTTTGCATCTTACTGTCATAGTTTTCTGTTTCTTTGCGTTCATTTTCTGTGTCTTTGTGGTTGTTTTGCATCTTACTGTCATAGTTTTCTGTTTCTTTGCGTTCATTTTGTGTGTCTTTGTGGTTGTTTTACATCTTACTGTCATAGTTTTCTGTTTCTTTGCGTTCATTTTGTGTGTCTTTGTGGTTGTTTTGCATCTTACTGTCATAGTTTTCTGTCTTCATGTTCATTTTGTGTGTCTTTGTGGTTGTTTTACATCTTACTGTCATAGTTTTCTGTCTTCATGTTCATTTTGTGTGTCTTTGTGGTTGTTTTACATCTTACTGTCATAGTTTTCTGTCTTCATGTTCATTTTGTGTGTCTTTGTCGTTGTTACGCATCTTACTGTCATAGTTTTCTGTCTTCATGTTCATTTTCTGTGTCTTTGTCGTTGTTACGCATCTTACTGTCATAGTTTTCTGTCTTCATGTTCATTTTGTGTGTCTTTGTCATTGTTTTGAGTCTCTTTGAAGTCGTTTCATTGACTTACACATTCAACAGAGGCTCAGTGATTACTGAACTCACATGTTTAGTGCCACAAAGCAGTGCAATATTATTTTCTTTTCATTTGTATACATATAAACACATTCTCTCTTCTCTCTTTCTCCCCTTTTCTTTCTCTTCCAACATTGCTGATTTGTTCTCTCTGTCAGTATCGCTCTCCAGCCCCACCCCACCCCCCACCCCCCATACCCACCCACCCACCCACCCATCATGCCGTCTGTTTGCCTCTCTCACTCATTTTTTTCAAAGGATTACAGTAAAATTTGAGGCCAAGGATTATGAAAATCAATGTTATGTTCAGTTGCAATAAGGTTTACTGCTAAGGATTTGTACACATCATGAGACAGTCAGTGGATATGTTGGACTCAGCCGCTGTGCATGTTTGTGTGTGTGTGTGTGTCTTTACATGTGTGTAAAGTGGCCTTTTCAGTTGAGAGCCAGCAGACAGTCTGGGGGGCGGGAGGGACTTTGATGGGAGGGGAATAATTGCAAGGAGCTAATCAATACGACACATCCTGCTAAGATAGTAGCTTCATGCACACATGTCACACACACACATACTCACACACTTAGGTATGTACGGTACACACATTCACACATGCCCCTAACTTTCATTTAACACTCCTCTCCCCCTTTGTACCTCTCTGCAGAATGTGTGAAGCAACGATGTGTGTGAGAGAGAGAAAAGGGGAAAAGCAAGGTTTATCACGAAGCAATTGCTTTTCTCGTCCATGTATATGTCTGTTTGTGCACGCCTGTCCGCAGGTGTTCAAGTGTGTGTGCGAGCAGCATTAGGATGTGTTGACGCACTGCAGTCTAGTGGTATAGTGCCTATTGTGGAGAAAGTGAGAGGCCTCATTAAAAATGTATGGAGCCCAGACATAAGCCACCGACCAACAGCGGCCTCGCGGGATGGCCGAGACTCTGAAAGCTCTTCTGTGATGGGTTGTGGAGGGGTGGGAAGGGGATGCATTCATACGTGTGCAGTATTAAGCCTACACCTATACTTTTTACAGTGGTGGATGTGTGGAAAATTTCCTTTCGAGCTCAGAAACTCTCAAGATTTTGATTCTTAGTTCCTTGCAATCTTCTCGCTGCCTCCTTTCATGCTGAAACTATTCTCATTTAGATACTTTTGTGATAACGCAGACACTTTAATTGTAAATCTAATCTTGTCTTGAGGGTGGCTGCAGCAAAATTAGAGTCTGTTTTATAATCTTTAAAGGTTAACCCCTAACTTCATTTTTTTTCTGACTTGCCTCTAGTGATATCTAGCTATGCAGATCATTTGGGCTTTAACTGGTTTTGAGAAATCTGCTTGGGAAATCTGCATCCACCTTAAAGGCAAGCTTAAGTATTTTTCAACCTGTACCCTATTCCCCCGTGTTTTTTGTGTCTTTGTGACTAATTGGGACAGCATTTGTTTTAAATTGGTTCAGTATTGAGCGAGCACGGCAGCAGTGAGACATTGCTGCAGTGTAATCCTTGCGGGCTATTGCGCCCCGTCACAGCATGTCCACTAAAGTGCTTGTATTTGCCAGTGACAGGCTGAGATTGTTATTAGAAGTGTCTGACAACATTATGGAAAGGATCCCTACAGAGGTAGACCTTATAAGAGTAGGATCCTTTTTGTCGCCGGTATATCGCCCTGTTCAAAGCCACCAGACTCCATTGACAAAAACAGTAATTTGAGTAACTTCAGTATTTGCCTTCAGCCAAGAGGAGCTAGGGTCTGTGCTTTTGAAGTAGCATCAGTGTACATTTTGCGTCTCAAATGAGTAGTGACATGTCTATTGCCACGGGTACATTTTATTCTACCACTGTGTATTTTGCAAACTGAAAATTCAATGTAAAGTTTTCAGGCAGTGTACACAGGAGAGTCTGACACTTCTTTCAGTTCAGGGTTCCCTTCCAGTGAAAAGCTTGGCACATGTGAAAACGCAGATAGCTAGCGAGAGAGAGGCGGGCCAAACGCACTGACAGACAGACACATCAAAGGCACAGGAGTACAGAGACAGAGTGCTGAAAAGATTGTTTTTTGACAGCCGTATACATTTTTGCCAAGTGTCACAAAGTATTTGTGTCGGTTCTGCAGTCGTGCATCGATGTAGTCATACCACTGGTTCAAAACTTTATACCCCTGATTGGAAGCAAATGAAAAATCATTTGCGTTGAAAAAATGACCTTTAAAAATTTCAACAGCAAACCATCTTTCCGCAACGATATCCTCACAATTCATTGTAAATGGCTATTTCTCCATTTACAATGAAAACTGTTGACAGCGAGGTCTGAAAACCTCAGCAAATAAAACCCAAACTATCTGCATGGTTAGAGATTGTCTAGGGGTTGGACAGACCCTTGTGAACTGAACCTTTAAATCACGGTGTTACAGTCTCATTGTGTAACCCTCTGCAGTGGCAGGTCATTCACAGCTGCGTCGGCTCACCTTTAGTGTCATCTGGGATTGTGGATATTGCGCACCTTTACACAACCGTGTCTTCTCTGATGCATAACGAAGCCTTTCTTCACATCATTCTTACTTTGCTGATCCATCATTACACCAGTAGCTGAGCACTGCCACGCTTTGCTGCACGGCGTTTCAATCAGCATCAATGTCAGCAGTAAGATTCATCATGGCTGATTGTGAAGGTATCTGTGTGTGTGTGTGTGTGTGTGTGTGTGTGTGTGTGGGCACACGTTTACGTGTTGGCGGGCGCCCACGTGGGCGTGTATGCAAATGCAGCTGTAAGACAGCTGAATGCCTGTGCTTTACAGAGAGCTTGGCACCATGGGAAAATGAAAAGACCGGGAGAATAATGACAGATTTATAATTACAGAATCTAGCGTTCAGCGCTACTCAGCAGCAACTCTCTGGGGAAGGCAATCTGGGTGTAATTTCTGCTGATCAGGCCCACCGCACACTTAAGGTTCATACTACACGTACACTAAAATACACACGCGCCCACACACATACGAGCACACGCACGCAGGTGTGTGCGCTCGCTCTCTCGCGGACGCGGGAGAGCCTGCGCTGACTCGCGCGCACACAGACACACAAACATGTGTCACACTTAAATTTCACAGAAAATTGTGGTGCGACTGCAAATTTGCCGGCTAATTTGCGCGAGCTAAAAGCATCAAGTGAGCGCCTGATTTACTGAGAAATGAATGTATTACAGCCTGCCACAAAAACACACCAGAAATATCAGCTTTCTGGAAGGAAGTTACTGATTCAATATACAGAGAAGACAAAACAGAACTAATTTGAAAGCATACGGATGTAAGCAGTAATTTGCCACACACTTTTAATTTGACTTTTACTCAGTTATGTAGAAAAGCTTTTCCAAACTTGCACTTAACGTAATTATCTGTTGTAAGCAGTGAATGCATTCATTTCAAGCTAATCAGTGATTATAACTTGCTTGATGAAATGACAGAGAATTTCCATTTGAAGGTAATGCAGGCCACACTTTCGTGCTCAGCTGTGTCATTTGATACACCAGTAATGCCTGATCATTTTTAGAATTTCTCAGCTGAGTGGGTTTTGTTGGAGGACATTATAAAGACATGGTGTAATACCAGAAGCAAGCTGTTCTGCAATCTTCAGTGACTTTTTGTCCCTGCTTCAGTGTGCGTTCTGATAATATTAGCTTAGAAGTTATTATTTTCCATTTGAGTTATTTTCAATGTTATCTAAAATAAATTATGTGTCTGAAAGCTTGAGAATGGTGGCTGTTTTTTTTTTTTTTGTGCTACAATTTCCTCCACAATACTAAAATGTACAGCTTTGTTATCTACAATTCTTTCATTATTAATAGCTTCCTGCCATTGTAATGCTACATCATTTGTCAATCAAGCCTTCTGTGCAGCCTGTCTCTTTTTGTAAATTTAAATCCATTTGCTATTGTGTCAGATTGAATGTGCCAAAACCCAGTCTGAACAGGATTACTATGCATGGTCCAACATCCTGACGGAGTGCAAGCTGTACTGCTTTTTTATTTATTTTTTTCGGCCTCATTTTTAATCCCCTAACGAATTTCGGTCCCTCACAGTCAAACACACACATAAGTCTTTCAACGATAAAGATGCACTCATTTATTTTAGATCTCGACCTGGATGATAAATAGGAGGTTTGCTGCAATATTATTTCTTGTTATGCAGGTGTGTTTGCAACATCGACTGTTCCCACATCAGCTTCAACCCGGTGTGTGCCTCCGACGGTCGTTCCTATGACAACCCCTGCCAGGTGAAGGAGGCGTCCTGTCAGAAGCAGGAGCGCATCGAGGTCAAGTACCTGGGCCACTGCCAAGGTCAGACCCGCACACACAAACACACGCATGCATGCATTTATACGTTCATTCCAGAAGACACAACAACACCTTCACACACACAGCGGAAGCCGTCAATCTGTCGGGCAGGTGTTCACTTCAAGTTGAAGTGAGTCCGTGGGGGCAAAATGAGGCAGCTTGCACAGCTAACCGCAGACACCGTGATTCCATATCTCCCTCCAGCCGTAGTTCCAACATCATTTCATGATTACATATATTTTCACTCAATCATATTTTGGAATAGTGTGCAAACATAATCCTCCAAACCCCACATCGCCTTCGCTGCTGTGCATATTGATAATTTAATCCCCCCCCTTTTTTAGTCTAGTTTCTTTCATTTGGGTGCAGTATTTGTTTGTAACGGTTCCAGGGATAAAGTTATTTTATTAATCTCTGTGGTGAAATCCCTAAACTGAGTCATATTGCTAATCCACGTTGGAGAAGACAAAGGCACATAAGAATTATTCTTTTGAATATGATTTTTTAATTATTTTAGTGGAGGTGTGATCCACTAACATCTTATTTTTTTCTCTGGCTGAGGCTGCTGTCAGGAGGGAGGGAGACTTCTCCATAGCCGCAAACCAGGGAGGTGTTCAAATCTCCTTTGTCAGCAGCAGTATGAGTGCATTTGCAAGCTTTTGATCGGCTCTGCGCCCACAAACAGGACAATTTATCGAGATGCGAGAATCACGAAGGCTTTGAGAAGTAATAAAGCAGTCAGGGCTAACCAGCTCTGGAACACATGTTCCCTCCACGTTACCCCCTCTGGGTCAGACCACCCTGATCAATTTGATCACGCCTCCACACATACTGTTTCAGTCTGGGAAAGTGGAGAGAGAAACAAATGTCATGAAACTGCGGAATTTAGACCTGTGAAAAAGTAAACCTTGTGTTAGCAGGGATTCAAAGTGGCACCTTGATATTTAGACTGCTGCTTTCTGTGGTTCATGTGTCGCTTTATATTGAAACAGTTTTACATTTTATTTTTTCTGTTTCTGGAAATAGCCCTGCTCTCTGCTGTATCTGGGACAACAAAAAGTACTAATGAGCCTAAGATTTTTCGTTTATGCACTTGCAGCATGTGTTGTTTCATCAAGACCTCAAGTTGTCATCGCTGTGTGGAGGTAGGAAGAATTAAAGGAGGAAGAAAGAACATTTTTGTAGCGTCTCCCCTCTGAGCAGCCTTAAAGTTCATTTGGTCTAATATTTGATTTTTCTTACGTGGATGTCAAACATACAAGACACTAGCTTCTGATCTCACCGAAACTCTGCTGTGTTTCTTTTGTTTTGTTCTCCTCCGGTGTTCCACGAGCAAATAAATAAGGAAAAGAAGGGGGGGGGGGGAAAGAAATAGTGAATAAAAAGCCTCAGATCCAGGCACATTTCTTGCCAAAATTGCATCATAAACCTGGGAAACACTTTCACAGACTCTGTTTGATGGAATGGATTCGCTGACCACGGGAAAAAAATCAATTACAATAAAATGATAATGATTGGAAGGAGATTTTGTCTAGCCTTTGTGAAAAGAGGAATTCAATGTAGCGTCAATAAGGTGTGCAAAAATGCATTATTTCCTCTGATCTTTTGTACCCGACTCTGCTCCATTCTACCCTTTGTGCAGTGGAATACATTAGTGGCGATGGTTTCTGACTTTTGAAGAGAATAGTTCCCATTTATACACATTAACTAAGCAGGTGCACACACCACATGAACCTTTTGTTGAGATTATAATTCACATGCAACTCTCTGCACCTGCAACGGCATCAGTCTGAACGTGTCACCCACAATGGAGGGGGGGTTGGAACTATAGGAGAGCTTGTCGTGACCTGAGTTTAGTTTGAATGTGTCTTGTGGCTTTTCCCAGGCGACATCATAACGGGGAACAAAGGTGGCGATGGACACTTCGCGCGGACCGACCTCACCGGTGAGTGCATGTTTAAACGGTGGCGGATTGGCAAACAACATTTTCAGCCACTCAAAGCTGCATCAGCGCTGATTCTGTTCAGTCTCTGAGACTTTTCTCTCCCTTTACCCGTTTCTGTCCTTGACTTTGTTTCATCTCGTCCTCTCTTTCTTACTTTGTTGTGTCTTCCTTGTGGAGTACAGTAATGTATGTGCACAGGCGGCCATGAGCAGAAGTATTTATGATGTTGTGTATGTGTTTACGCAGTAGAGGAAAAAGAAGATCAGAGGAACGGGCTTGCCCGCGGCTTGTACATACCCTGTCCAGATCACTACAAAAACTACTGCGTCCATGGAGAGTGTCAGTTCCCCAGTATCCTGGCCCAGCCCTCCTGCAGGTACACACACACACACGTACAGTATTACTATGTTTGTGAGGACAAAGGATGGGTAGGGATAGGGCAAACAGAAAATGATACAGATACTACATACATCACTAGTATTTTGGTAGAATTTGTGCCTTTTTTGACAATGGTGGACCATAAGGAGGTTAAAAGAAATGAGGGGAGAGAGGGAGGAATAATATGCAGCCAAGGTTCCCAATCAACTGAGGCCATTGCAATCATAACATATGGTCTGCATCTTTACCACCATATACTACCACCAATATTTGAGGACAAGTTTTGAAAAAAGCTATGTAATCTCACACTGTTTTCTAAACATTGTATAATTTTAGCATGATACACTTAAGTTGGGGCTACTGATTATTAATTCATAATAAGATGAATGGATTTTTTAATGTATCAATAAGGCTATATTTGGAGAAGCTAATAATGGGTTACCGTGCATGGATCCTTATATGGCAATCAATTAGACTATATTACTCTTAGATGTTATTGCCTACATTGTTTTTACAGTGTAACTCTTATAGTAGCGCAGCTGTTAACAAATCCCACATAAAGCAAAAGGATGCTGCAGACACTGAAAAAAATTGCATAATATAAGATTTCTAATCACTTGAAACATTGAGAACGCGCTAGGGAAGTGCTGGAGCCCATTTATTTTTTAATCAGGCTTGTTTATCTTGTGTGAATACAATGTGCTGAGAGGGGGAAGAGCCGGCTGTTGACCAGTCAAATATGCTGCACTGCTTCACATTAATCCCATGTTGGATTTCTCACTCCTAAATGAGGATGTTGGCGTTTCCTTCCCCTCACGTTATGATGTGGTTTCACGAGTTTCATTTTGATTTGTTGATGATTTCATCTTGAGAGCCCACACTCTGCCGCACCGTCATCTGTCTCCCAGTGATAATACTTGGCTGTAAACGCACCACCATGCACCATCATTGATGACTGACACCTCGAGTGTATCATCAGCAACTTCCCAGAAGTTATGAAATACTTTGGTATTGAAAAAAAAAAAATATATAAAAAATATATAAAACAGCGGGCAGCTGTTAAAAAGCTCTGATAAACCCACGGTACACTCAGCACCAAGCAGTGATTTGGCAACTAGCTGGTGTGGAGTGCTACTCCTTATCAGTGCAAACAGCAGAAAACAACCAGTTAAAACAAGCACAACCACGAAAGATATTGCTTTGAAAAAAGGGACAAAAAGCTAAAGAGCTAGATGTTTCCCTCGGGGGTTGGTGGAGACCAAAACACAGGTATAAGGAGATTCAAAGATGGATTTACATTGGCCAGAAATGCGTTAAATAGACTTATATATTTGCCATCGCTACGTCATAAGGTGATAAAATGTTAGTGTTTGTTACAGTGTCCGCAAGTGGCCAAAAATGTTAATGCAGTGTTTAACATGTCCATCCATTCATCTATACCCGTTTATCCGTGCAGGGTCACAGGGGGTAATGTGACCGCTATATGCCTGCTACTTACTCCAAACCTTGACCTAACCCTAGTCCTAATCTAGTCCTGACCCTTAACCATCTCCTTGATATGGGTTTGGCCTTCATTTTGACTATGATAACTTTGTACTCAACAATCCGAGCTAAGATTTTAATGTAGCTCAATTGTTAGTAATTACTATTATTATTTTTATTATTACACGTCACGTGTCCAAATTGCACCAAATGCGACACAGCGCTCCCTTGGATCTGCAGCACGAACCATGCGTGATGTTGATGGGATGAACGGTTCTTGACGTAATCGAAACACAACCAGACACACACAGATTCCTGCCTATTGGAGAGATACTAGTGTTAAATAGACTAACACGTATCACAAAATGATAATATGTCGTGTTTACATTGTCCACAAGTGGAAAAAACATGACCCCTACGTGCCTAATCTTCCTCCAGCCCTTGACCTAACCCTATAGTCCTAAACCCGAGGCTTTGTTTCTTGGCCTGTTTTTTTTTTTTTTTTCGTAGTGGTTCCCTCATCTCAGCAATGACTTTGGTGAATACAACGTTATCCAAACCAGTACAAACAATGGCTAGTCAAAAAATATGGTTCAATCAATTGGATATATCCTATAAAGAGGCAAGGAGCAGCACGATAAGTATAGAAATACAAAAGAATATGCAGCAAGCGAGCAAATACAGACACACAAACACATTTACAGAAAAGCAGTCACACAGGCGCAGATGACAGTGCACACACAATACACTTGAACACAGGCAGCACAAACATGCATTTACACCAAAGCACGATGAAAAATTGTATTAAAACTCACCACCCACACGCAAACACACACGCAAATACACACACACAGTCATGTATATGGTCTACCATCTTTTACAGCCTGGTAGTTTAGCAGCCAGGGGATCTTGGTATCTCCCTCCGTCTCTCTCCTTTCTCTCTAACCTCGCTAGTCAGCTCGCCCAGCCAGACATTCTTGTTGCATACAGAGAGGGAGTGGGTCTCTGCTGCCCCCTACCGGCTGCAGGGACTGGAGGCGGCATCCTAATGAGGAGGGGAGCGCAGTGGTCTCTGTGGGAGTGGTGCACGTCTGTGTGTGTTCATGTGTTAGGAAACAGAGCACAAACCCCAAACAGAACAAGGCTGCAGTGTTCATCTCACACACTCTCAGGTCGAAGGGATAGAGAATGTGAAGGAGACTGAGTGTGTGTCTGTGTGTTTGTACCGAACAAGGATATGCAGGTGTTGGTGGGTAACAACCTCCCCAGAGACAGGGGAGGCAGGTAAAGACATGGAGAGGGAAAGAGAGATTAAAAAGGAGACCATTTTAGCTCCTCTCTGAGGACAAAGATCATCTCCATTAGTCTCTCTCTTGCTGCCTGTGTGTGTGTGTGTGTGTGTGTGTGTGTGTGTGTGTCTAGCTCTCTGAGACTACATCCACACTAAGCTGGATGAATCTGCAAACAGTCTGTGAAAACAGTGTGCGTCCACACTGTCTTTATCAGGTTGTTTTTAGAAAGCTCGTCATCCATACTAAACTACCGTAACCACCTGAACCCTTCATCTTCATCATCTTTTGGTCAGCAAACAACAACAACAACGCTGTTGTTTATAGCCAGCATCTGTTAAGGAGCCAGACAAGTCTCGATTTTATGAGCGCAATATCGTGTGATAAATGCAGCTTGAAGACAATAACTGTAATGTGCAACTGGTTGTACTGTATATTTATGTAGAATTTTAATAATAACCTTCAGTTTTTCCCATCTGTACTAAAATGTGAGGCTGGCATTTTTTTTAGATCCACTTTGAGAACACAAAAGTCCTTATTTTAGCCCAAACCATAATCTTTCTCTGAACTTTCTCTGAACCAAACCGACCATTAACCATGGAGGTGTCAAAGGATAAAACAGAATGATATTTTTCGATTGATTTTTAACTGTTTTGGAAGATGTACAAATAAGAAGGTCCTGCCGCTAGGGGGCGTCAGATACAAAAATGCTATGTGTTGTTGGAGAGGACGTGGAAAAACAACTTCATTTGTCATTTAATTCTGAGGACTTGTTGGATACAGAGTGACTGTTGGCTTGCGTGTCTACAGCTGGGGATATAAACTGCATGCTACTACTGAATTGGAGACTTTGACAGGCGTGGAGAGCGGTAGGTTTGCTTTGGAAATCGCCAAAAACAACAAGGCTGCCGAGTCAATGAAATGAATGAAAGGAAGCTCCTTGATGTCGTCTTTACTATCAATCAGCTGCCATCAGAAACATGCAGGAGACAAATCTAAGAGAAAATGATGCCTTTTTAAATGTGGCTGCTTAGTGCGAACATACTCACACGCTCACTCTTCCTCTTTTCCCTTGCCCGCTGCAAACCTTATCCGTCACGGTCATAAACAAACGAGACAAACAAAGAAAAAGCACAGTCACACAAACGCATTGTTCCGCCACAATGTCAGGTACCAGACGGCTGCTGACGTTTCACTTAGAAACACAAAAATAATTAACCTGCTAACCTCTCAGTGCAACAAATGACTTCCTATCTCTCTCTTTTCTTTCATCTCTCTTGTGGGGCTTGTGTGTGTGTGATCTCAGCTGTCACTCGGGTTTCAGAGGCCCCCAGTGTGACATCAAAGAGTACAACGTGCTCTATGTGGTGCCAGGCTCTGGCAAACTGCACTACGTCCTCATCGCCTCTATCATTGGAGCGCTCCAGGTGGTCATCATCTGTGTGGTGGTGCTCTGCATTACCAGGTGAGTCATGCCCGGACAGACACACACACAAACACAGCTTCCTAATGAGCCTGGGAGCCAGTATTTTCCGTGTAGCGTGTATTTGAGAGTCACAAGGGGGGCTGTGGAGCTCCTGAGCCGGGAGGAAACAGCTGAAAGGTCACCTTGCTTGCACCACAGAGGGAAAGTAGTCCCTTTCCCTGTGGATACACACCCACACAACTGACAGCGTGTGCGTACAAGCATAGATACAGAGATATCTGTGTAGGCAAGCAAACTCACTTGTGTTTGAACAGGCGTTTTGTATTCACAGTAGAAGCCCACACACACACACGCACACACACATATATAGCCGGCAGCTTGTCTGCCTCCGGCTGACCTAAGCAATTTATGACATTTAATAAAAGATTTTAAAAGAGTTTTGGCCGAGACGAAACTGCTCCTCTGAGCAAAGTAGGGGAGGAGGAGGGACAAAATGAGAGAGGGAGCAGTTGTAAAGGGTGAGGGTGAGAGGGTACAGAGAGAAAATAAAGAGGGAGAGAGAGAATTATAACACTGAATACAACCACCCTGCCGTTAATGCTTCCTGCTGCTCAGTGATAATCATTTAAAGCAAAAAAGTATAAAAATCCTCAGCCTTGTAAATGTCCACAGTGCATTGTGGGGCTCGTAATTGTATCAGTGCAGTCTAGTGAATGGACAAATGTGTAAATGTGTGAATGAATCTATGCAGACATACATGTCAGTGCGTATTGACTCGCTCACCTCAGTGTCCTATCTCTGTTGGACAGACTCTAGGCTATAGTTCCTGTTTTGTGTTTTATGAATGTTGCAGGAGTTTGTATGTGATTTCCACTTATTATAAAGACTTGCCATTCACTTAAAGGACAAACAGGTGGGAGTGGGAAAGGTCATCTCCATGCTTTGCCTCCTGTGTGTGACATTCTGTCACATCACGGAAAAGGTCCGCTCGAAAGGGTTTCACTGCAAGATCCCACACACTTGGATATCGTGCCTGCTGTTGACAAGTCCTATAAAAAGACCAACACGAACAATGTGTTTGTTTGTTTCTCGAAACTCAGCTATTGCTTTGCACTCAAGGCAATTAGCTTCATGAGAAGCAGTGAGTGTTGCAGCGAGTTCTTGCAGATTTTTATGCCCTGGGTTTGGCCTCTCAGGCTAGATTTAGGTTGCCCTGCCTTATTGGTGGAGGCTGTTGAGTCAGGCTTAAACAGTACTTTATCTCTTCACTTTTTTCAGGTTAAAAAAAAAACAAACAACAAACAATCCATGTATTTAACTAAACTGTATATCTTTTTATTTACTTTTTAATTTTAACATAAATTAAAGACATGTCAGTAAAAAACTTGTATTTTTAGTAAAGATGAACATGATCTAACAAAGTTTGAAGTCACTATCAAAGAAACTAAAGATGTATAAACAATACAAAGAGTTACAGTACATGGCAGGAGTGACTCAAAATACACAACAGTGTTCATTTACATGAAGCAACACGTCACCCAGAGCACTGGTGTGTTTTCGAGCAACAATGGAGCTCTTTGACATTGGCCTTGGCTACGCAGACAACTAGGGCTGACCCCGAATAGTCACAGATTCGATGCTTCGATGGGCGGAGCCTGAATCGACTGTCAATCTTACAGTCAAAGCTTCGCAGCAAAACAAGGATCACGCCATTTTGGCAATATGGGGGTGTTCAATGTCTGATTTTACACAGAACTACCAGTTTGCTCCCAATAAGTTAATATACAGCCTGTTACAATATACATTTCAACATTTAATGCTTTAAATAAATATGTAAAAAGAATAAAACTTTCAATAAATGTGTTAACATAAAATTGCGTAAATAAATCCAACATTGTAACCCTAACCCTGGGTCGTCGGTGTGCATGTGTAGACGTAGCATGTATGTGTGCATCGGAGTTGCTTGAGAAGGATCTTTCACAGCTGCAGTTTCTTACAGTAGCATATAGCTAACCCCCTATGTGTATCTTTTTGCACCCCTCCCCTACCTTCTTCCACGTACAGGAAGTGCCCACGGACCAACAGGATCAACCGGCAGAAGCAGAACAATGTCCACTTCAGTTCAGAGAACACCATGCGCGCCTCCACTCGACTTATCTGAGCCCAGACACACCAGACAAGAGAACCCTCCACTCTCCGGAGCGCTGCGGCGTTAGATGTTCCCCGTTGTAGGCCAACCCCGCGAAACTTAGGATCTGCATCCCCTCACTCCTCGCCCTCTCTCCCAGTATGAACTTTAAGAATACCCGGGGAGGACGGTGGCGCAGCAAAGACCGAGCTGGCGTAGCAGTCAGCGATGGGACTCGACGCGTGGTGTAATGTTGTCATCAGTCGCCGACGCCAACCGCCCAGTTGCCGATGTGTCTCCTTGCACCTTGTCACTTCCGCCCAGGGTTTTTCTGACAAACTGAACCACGAGGTGTCGGGGGAGGGGGGGGACGAGGATACTGAATGTGTGTGTGTGTGAATGTGTATTAGATGTGTGAGCTTTGTTAGAGGCGGGCTAGCCGGTGTCTGTTGTTTGTAGATGAGGGGTTAAAGCAAATCGGGGTAGTGCAAAGCAGGGTAACAGGCTTTAAATGAGGTGTGTGTTGTTTGGTCTGGGAGAGGGGTGGTGGGGTGGGCATTGGGGGGGCGTGGGGTTCGGGGCTACACGTGATGCCTTGCACTTTGTGTTATAGGAGACCTTTGACAGAGGGCACAATGTTATTATAGAGCTCTCTGTTCGGTTGTGACGATGACGTCAGCTTCTGTATCTTGGGTTCTATTTACAATAGTTATTACTACATTGTGTTGATGGGGTCATTTTTCTGTAAATGTAAATAAATAATTTATATCACGAAATGTAACATGCTGTTTCGGTCTTTGTCTGTGGTGTGGCATTTCATAATGACTAAGCAATGATTTGAAGTTAATATGTGTTATTGTCACAATTACGCTTTAACTTCTTAATAACCTGAGATATATTTATGATGTTTAAAGTTTCATATTTGGAATTATGTCAATCACACACGTCAAATATCGCGTATCCTTAAATGGTGGAACAAAATACCTACATTATGCTTGCAATTCTTCCATCAATGAATAGACACAGAACGCATCTTGTGCTCCTCAAAATCCATTCTGAAATTGCTTTTTCTTTGGTGGAATGTAACTATGTTTTAAAGTACTTTACCTCATTTTGAAAGAATTTTACATTATATTGAGTAATTCCATTTCATGCCACTTTTTATTCTACTACATTTCAGAGGGAAATATTGGACTTTCTCCCTCTTAATAGTTGCTTTAAAAATTATGTTATTCCTATACAAAACATATGAGAAGCTTAGAAAATGTGATGCATTTATAGATTAAAGTAACCAACAGTATTTGTTCCATGTTTTGCTGCATCAGCAAAATTTACATTTACTTTTGATAGATACTTTAGTATGCCTTCATTTTGCCATTTAGTCGTTGGTACTTTCACTCAACATTGTTAATGCAGGAATTAGCTTTTAATGTGTCCCCCCCCCCCCCCCCCCCCCCCCAACATTGCAACTTATACTTCACTAAATTATCTGTATACTTCATCTACTGCTGTGCCTTTGTGTCCATTTGAAATGTGTTTTCATGACAGTTTCCAAATCCACACAGGCCTGTTCGTGCTGCATGCTCCTGTACATACAGAACCAATGATATTTATTAAAAATAAGGGGAGTAACAAAACTGGTAAGTGAAATACCTTGAAGTTCTTTTGTATTTCACTCCATGTCCATTCTAGTAAACATTCCCTTGACAGTATTTCTCACTTCACACTTTAAAAAGACTTCAAGTCAAGCAGCCCTGTCCTACAGGAATGTCAATCAAGTCCGTGCGTCCACCGCCACAAGATGGTGCTGTTTTCACCACAAACCGGATGAAAGACTTTATTTGGATAAAACCCAAACAGCACCTTTCTACCACCGGCGTAAAGATACACGTGAGCGGCAAGATCAGTAATGATAATGGCCAGTTTAACAGCGACGCAATCGGGTCATTTATGATGAATGTGTGAAACTTTATCAACAAGAGTGTTGTCGTGGCCGAGTGGTTAAGGCGATGGACTAGAAATCCATTGGGGTCTCCCCGCGCAGGTTCGAATCCTGCCGACAACGTTACTGTTTTCACGGCGGAGGCACTCATAATGCTTTGCTGCAGCACCACAGTAATCATCTTCAAGCACGTATGACGATGCAGAAAAGTAATGCCCGATTTAACAACGGACTGCAAAGGTGAGTTTCAAAGTAACAGTAACAGCCTGGTGTTTTAAGTACATTGTACTGATATTACATATCAATTCACAGCAAAGTATTTCAGTTTTTACTTCACTACATTTTAGCTGGTGAAACATTCTGTATACTGTTACAGATTTAACTACATAATGATAGATAGATATATACTTTATTTATCCCGAGGGAAATTCAAGTAATAAATAAATAATAAAATGGTTAAAAATCCATCCATGTTTTTAACCAGCTATAACATTGCAATGCTGTTTGCAGATTAATATAAATAAACTTGACTTGATTGATTGATTGAATGCAACAGTAACAAGCCAATAATACAATATGACATTATGACTCATTAAAGGGGCAGTTTTAAGATTGCAACCAGGTGTGTGCTCGTACGTGTTACGAAGCAAACAGTGGCAGGTCCGAGCTAATGTAACGTTAGCTGGCTGACCTGCATTACTATAGGCTAGTAAACAAATTGCTTCACATTTGCTTTTTACAGTTTCATCCTTTCTCGCCGGTTAAAATAATACATTGACATAATACCGGTGGTACACAGGATAGTAATATGGGTCGCATTAGTTGGTGAAGTAATGTGGAAAGCCATACCACTTTTCACTGTATAACGTTAGCAACTGCTCGGTGTTAGGCGGGGAGCTAACGTGACTTTCTCTGTCTTTCTCCATCTTTTGTCATGTTCACTGTGTTTTTACTCAACATCATCTGAATCTGTTTGGTCCGATGGGCTTGTTGTTTTGTATCCGTACGTGGAGCCTGTGTTTTGCTGGGAGCCGGTTGATTTATGGTGTTAATGGACTGCATGTCGTTAGCTGCCGTGTTGTCGCTGTAGCCTGAGAGGCTCTGGAGTGCGCACAGAGCTGAATCACACCGGTGTCCTCACATTTATAGAATAGTGGCTGATGCAAGCAACAGAGAAAACAGGCGTCTGCTTCATTTCTACATGAGTTTGAGCCCATTGAAAATAAGGCAATGAAAATTTTATTTATTAAGTAATTTAATTGAAAAACTACATATAGCCCCATTTTAAAGACGGGGTAAGCGATTCTAATCCCGTACACGTCTTTTTGTCAAATTTAGTGAATAACATTATCTCCTCACAGTCTGCTAGCTTTGCGCCAAATAAAATCGGCTACCGTTAGTACTCATTATTTGCCTAGCGACATTCAGCTTACTTTCTAGTTTGCGAAGACATGCTGTTGCTGTGATGTTAGCAATGTGATGCTGGCTCAGGGACTCTGTATGTTAGCTTCCCAGCAGCAACTGTAAAGACAATATGCTAACCCAAAACTTAGCTAACGTTACATTACCTGGTGTGTCGTTGTTCACTCTCTATCATGGTTTGACTTGGCGTTGGATTTCTCCAGAAACGCTTGCTCCATCTTTAAGTTATTCTGGTGATTGTTTTTACTGTTTTTACTTAAATTGTGTTTTAAAAGCACTTTTTTATTCAACTAAACATATTTTCCACACTGCCTGGTTACCCAATAATAAAGAATAAAGCCATTCATTCAGAGAATGAGTATTATCTATAATCTTAAGTAGGGACAAGGTAGGCACCCGTATTCCTCACAATTTAAAGCTTTTGAAAACATCAAAGAAAAGATCATAGTTGAAATATTACGTTTTTAGGTGGAACTGTGCTCAGGGTCACCCATGGGTCATTCTGGCAGACTTAAAAATGTTCCCAGCCCCTGTGTTTTATTAACTTCAAACACTTAATAATGTTAACCCAATTTTTCCAAGTTTGACACTTAACAGCTCTCAGATCACCTCTTCTCTCACAGTCCATCATTTCAGCTTGATCTCCCTCCCCTATCCCTCAGACAAATCAAAAAAATTAAAAGTCAGAGACCCCAGAAAAAATAAAAATACTGATTTGTGCTCATGATTGTTCTCCATAACACCTCCCAGGCTACCCTGGGTTCAACCCCTGGGCACACCCCTATTTGTATACACATCTGTGTCTACAGAGTACCTAGCAGACCCAGTCAGTGTAATCTTGTCAGTTTCCTGTCTTCTCCAGTTTCGTCTCAAATCCGGTGGGCCTGAAGCCAGGGAGGAGTAGGAAGGAAATTTCTGTGAAAGTCTGAGTATCTGCTCTCATCTGAGGTCGATAAATGTGGTGAATCATTGACATTGAATGCAAGATTATCCCACAATGAATTTCACTTTTATTTACCATTAACAATAAAACTTCTTACCTTGTTTCCAGAAATAAAAGACTTTACTCAGATGTAGATAGCCTGAGATGTGATTTTTAATTTTGCCATCTGTGGGTGTGCCATTTGCCACTATTACTTGGATTTGCATGATCAAGTTTAAACAGATTCAAGTGCAGGTTGACTGAGCACTAAGTTTGTTCCAGAAACAGCTTGCAAGAGATTGTGGGTGGAGGAGGAACATACTGCGCCAGCGTTAAATCTTGGATGCAACTTGAAATTTCATGTTAGTCTTTTTAGATTACATTTTGACACAAAGCTACTGCCAATAATACAGTATGGGTGGGGAGGGGATTTTTATACATATGAATAAATGCTTTTAAATTTTTTTAATCAGGTACAGGAAGAGACAGGAGTCATTCTTAAATAGGCACGAGACAAGATTTTGATTTTTTTTTTGTCATGGGATTGGGATGGGACAGGAGCTTTTTTGTGGTTGTATTAATTTAGGTTTATTTTAGCATTCGCATGTGAGACACTACAAGAAACTATATAGCTTTTTACCTGATAAACAACATTAGGTTTGCACTACTAAAGCGGTTATAATTGGAATTTGTATTATATAAATGTATCAAATGGCAATATGAAGAAAATGTGAAAGAGGTCATAGTTACGGTAAAACAGATTATAATCATCTAAATGGGTGACCCACAACTTTACTGTTTTGGTTCACTCTCACTGCTCTCATAGTGTTCTCAGAGAAAAAAACTCCAAAAACACTATGTATATATATATACTCATCTGACGCCTAGCTGAACAAAGTAGAACGTTTAGTAGCTGATGTAAAGAAGACTGAATAGTGGACTTGGGAATGTCCATTGGGAATGGGACCCACTTGAATATTCCACAATGTATGCAAACAGGAGAGTGTTTACGCTCGCTTGAGGTGGTTTTTGCCTTTGTCAAAAAAAAGTTAATGCGCTAAATGGGAAATGGAAACACTTTTGCCGAATAAGTTCTGACATAGGGAACTTGTATGACATTGTAACTCACGTCTGATTACTGTTTCGGCTGTCGGTGTCTTGTCAGATAAGCCTGTAACTTGCAGAGACATGGCTGGTAACAGTTTGCCTGCTTGAAACACATTCCTGAGGACCTCTCTCCATTTTTCTAAAATCAGTGGCTATCAGTTCCATGTGATAGGTTTGGTTTCTGGTTTTGAACCCATTCGTCTTGTTTATTACAGCCATGTGTTCCGTCAACTACTGATGTAACTACGCTTAACATAGCTTGGTGTATTCACTCCAAACCAGCTGATGGAAATGCACCTATTTCGCATGACAATTACATGGCTACTGAGAGATTCCCGTTAGCTCGCCGAGCAGTTACTAACGTTATACCGTGCAAAGTTGTATATCTTTTCACATTACTTCACCAACTAACGCAACCCATATTACTATCCTGTATACCTGTATAAGTGTTGTAAAGGATGTACAAAGCAAATGTGGAGCGATTTGTTTATACATGCCTATAGTAATACAAGGTAGAGGAAGCTAACATTAGCATGGATCTACCACTGTTTGCTTACAAACATTAATTTAAATTTATTGTCGTTTCACCGACTCTCAGGTACACAGCTTCTCCACCGTCTCAGTCGCAGTAACGTCACCCACATAATATACAATAATTCAACAAAACGGCGACAACAACACAATGGAAGACTCATAAAGTGTGGCAACAATCTGATTATAATAATCAGTCTAGCTCACTAACCATTTTGTGCAATACATTTAGCTGTGTTGACATTGCTGAGGCACCAGTGAAAGATTCACAGTTAGTAATGTGGCTAAATGCAGTAAATTTAACGTTATCATGTAACGAGCATGTTGTGTGAAGCTGTCTCTCTGTCTGTCTATAGACGTTGTCAAACGTCTGCCTTTTTTTCTGAATTGGGCAGAGCTGGCCGGCACCATCTTGGCAGCGCGTCACCGTGCGTCACTCCCGGATAACCAAAAATGGGCAAAGAGGCGGGTCGTGGGTGGAGCTGAGGTGACGTGTTGCTGAAACCACTCCCGCCTAACTCATGTTAAGGATCTAATGCTATATGCTACTCTGCGTTAGCAGGGGTAGCTTCTGCACCCCCAGGGTTGTGGCAGAGGTTGGAACCTGTTGCTGTGTTGTAACTAACATTAGTTTATAGTCATTACCAGCTCACAGTCAAGGTAAGACACCTGAAAATATTAAAATAACTCAATATCTGTTATTGACATTATATTTCACAGGGTTTTACATGCGTTTTAATCTATAACGTTACATGTATGTGGTAAAGTTATTTTGCAACACTAATGTTAACGTTAGACCGTTAACAGTTAACTACAAATCAGTTATTAATTAGTTAACATTTACTTACATCTCAAACGAACAATTTTAAGCTAATCAATTAATCCTTTTACATACCGTTAGCTACGAGTCGTTTATTTGGATGTCATCTGATTATGTTACTTGTAATCAACGTAATAAGCTAGCAAAAGAGTCCTTAGTTACATGATGGAAGCTGTATAACTTATAAAATGTTAGCCATGGCTGTTATCACGTTAATTAATTCCCCACACCTCTATCTTGAGTAATGTTGCTGCTGTCGGCAGGGCTGTGTGTGATTATTGTCTGGAGTAGGACATTTAAGAGAAAGGTACTTTTGATATTTGTCACAAGACACTAGTGATCAGTTCTGTTTGAGAATCTGATGCCTCCACATCTGCTACTCATAGTTTAAACTGTAAGTAATGTTATTAGGACAACTTGGCTACAGGACATTTATAGACAGCTGATGTCTGTCTTAAAAGGAAAACACTAAAACATTTTAAGACTGTCTCCCTTGTTCCATTTTCTCCCATGAATGTGACATAATAGTGCTGTCAACATTAAAACACTGAGGCATCTTTTAGAGGACCTAAAAAAAATTAGAATACTGTGGAAAGGTTCGCAGGTGCAGCTGATTAGAGAGTTCTATTTCGTATAGGCTTCGCCCTCCAAGGTTATCGCTATTGGGTTTACCCCTTCCGCGCGCCTGCGCGGCACTGAGAATTTTAGTCTACGCCCACCCACAGCGTGGGCCTCTCCTACGTCCGCACCTTGTATATATACAGCGGTGAGACCCAGCCATCGGCTCCCATTTTTCTTCAGCACTGAACTGTCTAAAGAGCAGAAGATTTGGCTAAAGAACAAAAAACTTTCCAGCTGGAAAACAAGAAGAACGATGTCTTCCACAAGCCGGCCAGAACGGGGCGAGACGCCGGCATCGATGCTACTAGGTTGCCGTGGCAAGGTAAGCTAACAGGGAGCTAACAGATAGCTAACATGACGCTCACATGCGGTCTGCCTGGATCAGTCGGCCAGGGAGACCCCTAATTGCTCCACATTAGCTGCGGCTTTCATTGCTGCTGGCCAACCCTCGTCGGTCAGAGCGGACCACTGGTAAGCTATGGGTCGAAAAATTTTAATATTGCTCCTTTTTGTGGAAGTTGCTGAACAAATGCTGTCTGTGCCTGTATCATTCGAACCAGCTACACCAAGCACACATTTCCCTCACTATGTGAGCCAGCTGCTGTTAGCCAAGTGGCTAATCTGCAGCTTGAAGCTCAAAGCCACAAGCAGTACACTCTGTTCACGATCTTCCCACAGAAACTGTATGAGCCCACGACAGCGGACATTCGCTTCTTGTGGACAGAACATATACACACCCGGCACAGATATTTCTCTGTGAAGAAATCTGCCGGGCAGTGTGTGATGCTGGCAGTGCCCGGCTGCGATCAATGGCATGGTCCTTCTGTGCGTCCAGGGGTTCTCCCTTGGTTCATAGAATCCAGGCTGTGTCAAATGAGACCTTGAAGCGGTCATTACGCTTCATGCAGACCGGATAGCACTACACACAACCCTGCGTGTAGTGTTATACTATTGCCGCTCCACACATTACACGCGCCCCCCGCGAGAGGTGTGGGACAGGCTGTGTTGTGCGCTGTACGGCATCAAGTGTGTGCCAACACGTTACGCACGGCAGGCGACAGTGATGCTGGGGAGAATTGTGTTTCTTGTAAACTGTAAAGTGTTGCGCTTTACAGAAAGCTTCTCTTCAGATTATGAAGAAGCTGCTGTTTCTCACTTCCCCACATTGTGTGATCCAGCTGTGTGTTAGCCAAACAGCTAAGAAGCAGCCTGGGCTTGCTGCAAAGCTGCACATCCTCTCTCCCTTTGCCCCCCTCCCTGATATGGTCAGATGCCTGGCCTGAACCCACATGTACGTCACCCCTGCCCTCTTCCCTTGCCGGTCGAGTGAGGCTTCTGGGCCTCATGTCGGCGGCTCACGTGGTGGTCCCCCTGGGCCTCCTCCATATGAGGAGCTGCAGCGGTGGTTCATCCACCTGCGTGTCGAACCGGTGAGACAGAGACGGCGCCTCGTCTCCGTTCCTCTGTCTGTGGCCTCTCTCCGGTCGGGGTTCCCCTGGGCAGGGTCACTTCCCATATCTTGGTCTTCACAGACGCCTCCCTGATGGGCTAGGCTTTGCCTAGGGACCTGCCTTTCTCGGGTAGTGGATGGTCTGTGGCAGGGCTGCAGGCCTCTCCACACATACGAGTTGGAGCTCCTCACAGTGTGGAAGGTGATCCGACATTTCTCCCCCCTGCTGCGGGACCAGCACTGACTACAGGGCCGCGGCGGCCTACATAAACCGCAAGGGCGGGGTGCGCTCTGTTAGGTCTGGCCAGGCTGCTGCTCCTGTGGGCGCACAGTGGGATTTGGTGTACGTAACCCCTGTTCTTCTCCAGTTGACATTTCTATATCATTTATTATACAGAAATGTATTTATTCTAAAATATTTATACATTTTGAGAAACTGGAGTTTTTATTTCCATGTTCACAGTAATCATCAAGATGAAACAAAAAGGGTTTGAAATGCTTCACTTTGTGTAATGAATCTAGAATATATCAAAGATTCACTTAAATTACATTAGAAAATGAACTTCGCCACAATATTTTTTTTTTTAAAGACTCATCTGTATTGTTTACTTTTCATTTTTCATTACTTGAAGCATTGGAGGAGGGTGATGGCGTAATGGATAAGACACATGCCTTTGGTATGAGAGGCCCAGGTTCAACTCCACTGTGACCCATCCACCATTGTGTCCCTGAGCAAGACACTTAACCCCTAGTTGCTCCGGAGGCGTGTGACCGCTGACATATATAGCAATTGTAAGTCGCTGAAGTTCCTGTAGAGTTTGCTGCTCTGATAGAAGTCTAGTTTAAACACAGAATAATGTGGGCACATCTAAACCATCCTGTGGGTGCTAAAACAAACAATGATCAGCACAGAGTAATTATGAATCCCACTAGGTGGTTTTTATTGTGGGTCATTGGAGATTGACTCCCTTTTGCAGCCAGCCTCAAGTGGCCACTCGATGAATTGCAGTCTCAGACACTTTAGTATTGGCGTCAGCCCGGAGACCGGAAGTTTGCCGCTTGGTTCAAGCCTATGGTACAAGCACACGTATGAGCACACGCCTGGTTGCAAATTTAAACCCGCACAGTTAGTGTGTGCTGAAAACTACACATTGCCCCTTTAATCTGCAGTGCATAGGGCACATTGACACTGATAAAATAAGTGCATTGAGATGATTTTGCAAGTTACTGCAGGTATATGAGTTATATGTATTGTATCTGATCATTACAATAAAATAAAATTGTGACCATACATTGACCATAAATCTCATTCTGTTTTCAACACACAGCAACTAGAAACAACACCTACTGAGCCTAACAGAAAGGCACTTAGCTTTGGAATCTGACACTCATCTTAGAAAAGCAAAACTCCTCATCTGGCTCCTTACCATTTTAAACAGCACGTTTGAACATGCAGGCTTGTTTTCAAAGGCCTTTAAATATTCTGAATAATAAAAATTCCTCTACTTGATAGATAACTTCTGGGAAATTAGTAGGGCTAAGAGCTGACTAAGCCTTAGCTCAGTCAGCGGTCCTATTAGCTAACTCTACTTGGACTAATTAGCACTTTTGCAGTTAGCATTGAACAGGAGGCTCACTTTGTGCATGTGTAACGGTAGCCAGCTAGGGTGTGCAGAGACGTGCCCGTGGGTTTTAGTCTCCTCATTAGCGCGCCCGCCCTCCTACGCCGAGGTCGCGATTACACATGCGCTTGTACAAAGGCTCATTACTAATGTTGTATTTCTCTAATTTAGCACAGTGATAACAATGTTATAACATTCTTTCTTGGAATAGAACCGTATTTTGATGCCCTAAAACATTGAAATTAGGGCTGTGCCCGACTAAGGATTTACATAGTCGAATCAGAATCATCAAGTCTACCCTGTGTTTTTGTGAGCGGCGATTGCGGGGGGGGGGTTTACACATGGTTGCTCCACTTTAAGTTCAGTCTCTTCAGCAAGTGTTCCTCTTCTGCCACCACACACACACACGCTACGCCTACACATGCATACTGACGACCCAGGGTTAGGGTTACAGTGTTTATTTACGCACTTTTGAAAACATTCATTGAAAGTTTTATTCGTTTTACATATTTATTTACAGCATTAAACGTTGAAATAAATATTGTAATAGGCTGTATATTAACTTATTGGGAGAAAACTGGTATGTCTTTATGTAAAATCAGACGTTGAGCACCCCCATAACGCCAAAATTGCATGAGCCTTGTTTCGCTGCGAAGCTTCGACTGTGAGATTGACAGTCGAATCAGTCTCCGCCCATCGAAGCATCGAATCTTCAACTATTGGGGGTCAGCCCTAATTGAAATAATTAAATTAATATCAAAAACATGCAACAACTAGTTGACTAACAGCTTGAACTGACAACTACTAGTTGAGTGGGAAAATCTTTGGTCAGGAGCAGCACCAGAAATTACCAATGATGCAGAGAAGCATGTGTAATGAATGAAATATCAGCAAAATAAAATCATTTTGCTTAGAGACACGTTGATGTCTTTCAGGAATCCACACTTTGGGAGGCATCAGGCTGAATGACATTGATTTTACAATCAACAAACTGTACCTCAGCTCCTTTGACAGCGAAGGATTGGCCCATTGGTTTGAAAATTGATGGTGTTGGACACATGAAAACACATACATTCACACAAACAAACAAACACACACACACACAGGGCATTTCCTGACATTCTGGGGGTATGTGTGTGAAGCTCAACACTTCAAAAATTGGTCCATTACCTTCCGAATTGATAGCATTACAGACATCAAACGCCATAGAAAACAAACACTCACTCCTCTAGTAACGTACAAGGCCACATTTAAGTAAGCGTGTATCTAACACATGCTGGTCTGTGAAAAAGGGTCATTTATAGATCCATCACCATCTGTTTTGGTCCCAGCATGCCATTTTCCCCTCTATGGAGGCCTTTGATTTAGCGACAAAAGGGTACCATTGCTCCCTTCTTTCCCACTGTGCGACCAGACATCAGCTGAGGTGGTTATACCAATCAAACGCTGCCGAGCATTCATCGTATCATCATAGGTATGACCACCTGTGTGGGACTGTTGATGGTAATCACAAGCATTAGGGGTCCCATTTAAGCACTGATCAAGGAACCAGTTTGTCGTGTCTCTTGCAGATATCACATAACCTGGAGTGAACAAAACTAAGTATGAAGAAGCAGGTGGATTTTTTTAGAAGAAATAAACTGGTTCTCTCAGGTAGTCATATTCTAGCACATTAACTGAATAAAAAATAACAGCAAACAGCAAAGCTGCACATGGCTCAGTTCTTCCTCCAAGACACAAAGGATTTAAGAATCAGAAATACTTTATTGATCCCCAAGAGGAAATTCTGTGTCACAGTTGCACACATTGCACATCAAGGCAATGGAATATAAATAAAAACAGAAAGTTGGTATATAGAGAAGTATATAAATGTCAGAGTAAAAATATAAAATACAAGAAAAATATAAAGGAGTGTGGATATGTACAATATTTACGCAATTAAAAGAATTGTTATGGTAGAGAATATTGCACATTAAGTATTTAAACAGATATTATTTCACAAAACAGATAATAATGTCCAGTTTAATAACTAAGCGTCCATGTGTCAGACACTTAAGCTCAGCACATGAACGTAGGGGCAGTATGTCAATCTGACCGGCAGGTCAACAGAAAACTCCTGCTCCTGTTCCACACACCAGCCCAGGTGGTGGCGATATGCAGTTCGTTTTCCAACCGCCATTAAACGCAAAGAAGAAGAAGGTCAGCAGCAGACTTAAAAAAGAAGATTTATGGCAGGGGATGTTCAGAATAATGTCTCATTAATGTCTCACATCAGAATGATGTCTCATTAAAATCATAACCTCCTCGAGTTTTGCTTTGTTTGGTTTGTTTACGTTGTGCAAATTCAGAGGTTGTCAAGGAAGATGATTGAACCGGTGTCGTCAAGGGATTAGGTCGAGGGGTATGATCGATCAGCGGTCGCTAGTCGTTATGTGTGAACTACTCAAGGAAGCGTCAAAACGGTTCCCCAACACATTTTTGACACATCGCCGACGTCTGCCAGATATCTAGCATGCCAAATATCTGGAAGAGTCGGCCGACTCGACATCCGCATCCAGCCAATGAGTGTATAGACGCTTTCAACGGTAACAATATAAACAAACGGTACTGCGCATGTGCATTACTCTGGCCCAAACAGCGCTGATAATGTGGTGGGCCGCCACAGATAAATGAATTTATGGGAAACACTGTACTGGATATCACTCACCATATTAGCCAGTAAACACAAACCCAGTAACAAACAGAACAGAAGTTGACTTCGGGCCGGGCGCATCACCTTGGCAACACGTCCGATGAAAGCGTCTATATGGACTTGCAGGTGACTAGGGAGACAAGGACAATATGGCTTGTCCATTTTGCAGAGAGAACTGGTAACTGCAAAAAATTTATAGCATTGTGTGGTCATTGCACTTTCAGATGCTCTGTTTGCCACTTACAGGCGCAGTGAGAAAAAAGGCACTGACTGTGGGGAATAGACTTGTGGCTCTGCTTCCACTGTGCGACAGCAGAGACAATTTAGAGGAGACACACCACTCAATCACACCCTCAATACAACTCTATGGGGAAAGACCGTAACGGTAAAGATGCCGGTTATCCCGCCCCTCCTGCTAGAAAGCCAATCATCTGCTTTTAACAGCCAAAGCGGGAATCGCATTTCAGTCGATCATGTGGTTCCACTGACATAAGGGTCCGTATTATCTTTTTAAACCTTATTTTGAGGCAAAGTTCTTTTCAGATTTTAATGCTGATTCTATTCATGTATTTTGTGTATTTTATTTAGTGCAGTTCTGGCTCTATCCCCATTCATTTAGATAGGAGCCTGGTCTTGTTAGTCTGAAATAGCTGCCCGGAGGCGTTGCCAGGGTGGCTGCCGAGTGGCAGGACTTGCCTAAAAGGACTTTGTCGACAGCAGTTGATCCAGATTTTTCTAGGACCTTAGGTAAAAAGGACAATTTTGAAACAGGTGAGTTAGGTATTCAGGGTGGAGGGACCCAAATAGTTTTTTTAAGGAGAGGTTTGACCAGAGCAGTTTTAAAACAAGCGTGGACAGAGCCGGAGGTCAGGGAGCTATTTACAACAGCCAAGATGAAAGAGCCTGCAGTAGGCATAAATTCCTTCAGTAGTCTGGTTAGGGACCACATCCAAGCGGCAAGCAGTTGACTTCAGGTGGCTAACCATACCATTCAGTGTGGAATGAGATAAAGGAACTGAAGGATACAACATCACATGATCTGTGGGTTAAAAGCTCTGGGACAGATAGGTTGTGGGTCCAGCAACCATCAGTCAGGGATCTAACTTCTTTCCAATTTTTTCTGTAAAAACTATTTTAAACTGCTCGCAGAAGTTGGGTGAAGCAAGCAAGCTGGTCAAGTGTTTTAAACATTACTTTTGAGTCATTCTGAGAATTCCAGGTGGAAAACAAATTGCTTGTGCGTCATTAACTGCGTTATCGTATTTCTTCATTAAGGCCTTCATGTAAAGTTTGCAGTTTCCATTTATGCTCTGCTTTGAATACTTCTCTTTTTAGGGAGCGGATGTCGTCATTGAACCACGGGGGGATTTTTAAAATTTATTTGGTTCTGGTTCTGATGAGGGAAATTGGATTCAACGTTGTCAGATAGAGGTTGTTAAAGGAGTTCAACAGAAGGTCAGTGTCAGCCACGAGAGGCCATTTAGATGAGAAGGATGAAAATTTACTAGCTCTCGTTGAGTTAATGATGCGAGCGCGAATGGGGGCCAATGTAGCTTTAGGCTGTGGAGAAGAATACAAATTAAACACAGTACTACAATGATTACACTGCGATGATACACAGAAATTAATAACCAGCGCTGGACTGGTATACAGAGCATTTTCCCAGTTGGCTGATGTACCTTTGGGGCTGGATGTATGGCAATATATATTTACAGACCATAAAGCAGGGGACACAACCGATTGGTTTGTTTTCTGTAATGACACTAGACCAGCCCTGTCACATCTGTAACGTGGCCGGTCCCTCCCCTCCCACCCTGTCCTCTGTGCGTCTTGTGTCTGGATCACATCTACAGCGACAGCAGTAAATGTTATGCAGCAAAAGGTGGAAGGAGGGAGGCACAGGAGGTAGTGTGTGCGCCACGACATGACATGAACAATGCGTAATAACAAAATTGTTTTCATTTCCAGCAACAGGCAACAAAGCTGTCCTATGTTCATTTCCAGGTACGTGGTAACTAGTTTGATATCCATGGTATGCAGTGGGTTTAATGTAGGCCTAGAGAGGTCAACTGTAGTTCAAACTCCCCAAATATGGACGCACACCCTTGAGTTCATTGTCCATACATTGACCTGTAAGATAAAACAAAAAGGTTTTTGCAAAAGTCATCATCAGTATTTGGATACCTGAAAGCTGTATGAACTGGAAAGTTAGTATGCAATTAATTAAGATGGAACAGCTCCATGTATTCACTGAATAACCAACTACTTGGTCATTATCAGTATGGCGTGTATTTACACTGGGGACATGTTACCTCCACTTTTTGAAATGACTGATTTTGTACCCATCCAAACATTCAATGCAATTTAAATATAGAAGAAACGAATGTGCATTGTCCAAGAAAGTAACTTAAGCTAAAGAAAACAAGTTTCTGATTACTACATTATATTACATTATATTTTTATATTTTGTATTATTGTCCCTTACACCTGAATTTTGTGTTTCCCTTTATATATATAAGAGACATTTCAACCATAAAATGTCTCCAGAATGCAGGAAATTAAGTGTTTAATGCTCAAAATCTTCTGGGGAGGATTCCCAGACCCCCAAAATCATATATCACAGTACAGAATATTTATTCTAAAATCTTTATGTTTTGTTCACGTTTCGGGAGCAAGTGTATCACTGCACCCCTAATGTGAGCCCTTAAATGTCCCCAATACTAAACCGCACAAAGTTACGCCATTGGGTGTTGTTTAAATTGTACAGCTTTTTGCACATATTTGTCAGGGAATACCAACAATTCTGGATCTTAAAATCATGTAAATACCCCACCCAATTTATTGGAATAATGTCTGACTATGTCAGTGTCTAGTCGAGCCCGGTTGTTGAGGTAGCGTGGAGGTGGAGGTGAGAGACAGGGAGGAACAACAAGCTGTAGACTACTTGAGTATGGGTATTGTGTACTCCACAGCTCCCTCTGATCACCAGGTAAGTCAGTCAAGAGCAAGTGAGTTCACTGGTACATTTGTCCACGGCACTTACTACCATTTGTAGTGGTTTGAGGGAGAAGTACAGCAAGCATATTTAAGGGAATGGTTTACTGTTGGGGGTAGTTCGAAAGATTGTGGGTGGCCGGTCAGGGCCAAACTTTATAGCTTTCATGTTACTTAAGTAAAACTTTGTAAGTATAATTAGGAAAATTTGCTTAAAATATTAGAAGTACTCAATGCAGAAATGTCAACTTCAACCAATAGACCAACTTCAAAATTATTAACAATAAATTAAAATGATTAAAATGAAATGCAGCTAGGCCTACTCTTCAGATTTGTCAAGCTGGAACAATGAAATGTTTTACATGAAAATTTACTATTATCAAAATAGCTGATAGCCCTAATTCTTTATGCCAAATTCCTGTAACTTGATATCACTCTCATAACTGTCTGTCAAATATGAAGCTAAAAGACTCCCACTCCTAACAGTTTACGCCAAATTCCTGCCGTGTCTTTCTTACATAACTTACAAATAGTAATAGGGCAGTGTGGGGTAAGACTCCCCCCCCTAAGCTCAATGTCTATTTGCTGATACAAAATAATATTTGGAGATGGCCTTAGGGTGACATAATATAAAGTACAATAAATACCTACAGTTGACAAAGTAATTTGTATTTAATCCAATGTATTTTTAAGGGAATAGGCATTTTCCACATGGGGTAAGATGCCCCCCTATGGTGTGAAATCACCATAGCATTTTACTACTTTAACCAAAAACTATAAAAATCTTTCTCTTTAAACAATCACATAACTTATCTTAAGGCTCCCCTTAATGTAAATATACATATACATATATAAATTGAACACAGGAAAAAAAAATGTACAGCTTATTTTAAATGACAAAAAAAGTGGATCAACTTAGGTCAAAAAAGGCTTTTATCAAACAACTTCAAAAATTGTGATGAAGCAGAGAATTTTTAGTTCAGTGAGACGAGGGGCAGCTAGAAGAATTACGGGGGGGGGTGTCTTACCCCATGTTACCCTATCAAACAATTGCCTCTTTTTAGGTGCCAGGAGTGAAAATTTGTCAACATTTCTTGTGATACGCTTTCACACTAGTGTTAATAAATAATGTTTAAAAAAAAAATTGATTGGTATTTTATTATACTCAAACAGCTCGGGGGGAAAAGTAAATACTGCTGCTGTAAATGGGAAAAACATATCCCAGGTGGAGTATGCCCCGGGACCCCCCCCCCAGGTTTGGGCTAAGCAGCGAATGTTTCACATCTGCCTTCGCCCCTGCTCGACATAATAGCATAATGTCTCGATCTGTGTGAGAAACCATCATTACAGTCCCCATGAAGTCTGCCTCAAGGTGTTTCAGTTGCATTCTTGTGTCCTCATCAAACAGGCACTTAGACAAACATGTGGCCTGGAACAACGCAGAGGAAGACAGGCACCATATTCATAAGCCAACCCATGCAGTTAGCAATGACAAGGACTGTAGAACATGCAACGGAGAAACAAAGAGAGGGAAACGAGATTGAAAAAACTCTCTGTGCAGGTTTGAAAATGCACTGTGAGTTTTTGCCTCAGGTAAAAGGTTAGATTGTCTTTCAAAAAAGAAAAGGAACATTATTTCAGAATAATCCTTCGCTGAATGAGATTGTGTTTTATATTCAGAGAAACTTGTTCATCAACTGTTTGGAAATCCACCCAGGTAGTTTGCCAACAGCCAACGGTTACAGCAATACCACACCCCCTGTTGAAGGTTTTGAAGCAACTCCAGGGAGGTTTCCCAGGATGCAAATCTCATTTATTGAATGATGCGACTTGCAGCGGCATGTTATCTAAAATGATAGAATATGCTCATTGCTGTTCCTGTCGTGGTGGTTTCACCTATTACTCGTTTCTTGAGATTTTTTGCAGTTGAATATTTGAGAACGGAAGTTTTTTTGATAAAACGTGACTGTAACTGTCAATAAAAGGAGAAAATATGAGAATAAATGGAGTCAATGGCAGAATATAAAGGCATGAATTATGCCTATTTGCTTATTGTCTGGGCCCCCATATACAAGCATGAGATACAGGTTAAAAATAAATATATTATATATATATATATATAGTTATTTTTACAGTACAGAGAGCAGTTGTTTGGACACAATTTTTTCTAAAAACATTTGCTATAAAAGGTAGTTTGGAAATTGGTCTATTAGGGAGGGATCTAAACCAGGGTTTTTTTTAAAGTGGGTTCACACAAGCCATTGTAAAATAATCAGGGACACAACCAGAAGATAGGGAGCTGATAAAAACAGAAATCAAATGGGGCCCAACAGAATCTATTACTTTCAGTACAAACTTTGTTGGTATTACATCAAGTGGGCTGGAGGACACTCTGATTTGTCAGTGGGATAAAAACGGTTAAAACGATCTTGTTGCTGGTGAGGGACCTCTGAGTAAAAGGCAGAGGGGGTAATAGAGGCTCCGATTGACACCTCCTTATCAGTAAAATAAGATAAAAAGAATTCACAATCATCATTACTTCCAACTGAGGCACGAGGAGGGGTTGGGTTTACCAGCTGATCCACTGTCTTAAACAGAAACCTGTGATTGTGTTGATGTGTAGTAATGAGTTCAGAAAAATAGTGTGTTCTCGCATCCTTAACCATGTTATTGTAGTTAGATTGTATTATTGTATTATATGTAACTGTAGCAGTAAAAAAATGCCCCTTAAATAAATAGTAAGTGTTAAGAGAAAGGCAGCATTCCTTGACACAACACTGGAAATGCATGAAACATGTACCAGACCACTGTGAAGAATTCAGGAAAAGCAGAAGATAAGTTACTGAGAGAGGAAGAAAAAAGGGGAAGGGGAAGGGGAAAGGGAGGGAGGGAGGGAGGGATGGATAAAAGGGGGAGCAGAGGAAAGGAAAGTAGGAGGACAGCTGGAAGAATGACAGGATGGGAGCATCATGCGCTCCGCTCTATCCCAGGAGTGAAAGTGGGAAAGTCAGAGTTCAAGAGCCGGGAGGTCACACTTTCATGTTGACAAAAGTGTGTCTCCAAGGAGAAGCAGCTACAGAGAGAGGGGTTAGAAACACTGAGGAAGGAAATTTGTTTGGGGCGAGTGTAAGTCTAGCACTGTCAACTGTTCTCTGACAGCTTTGAAGCTTGTTAAGCGAGCAACCTCAAGAAGAGGTGTTCCATGGATAGCCGGTGAAAAGACTGAGCTGCAACAGAGAAATAGCTATCATGTCAATATCGGTACAAGTTTCTTTTTAAAGGAATAGTTTGACATTTTGGGAAATGCATATTTACTTTCTTGCCAAGAGTTAGAGAAGATGATTGATATCACTCTCATACCTGTCTGTTAAATATGAAGCTATGCTTAGCTTAGCTTAGCACAAAGACTGGAAACAGGGCAAAACTGTTAGCCTGGCTCCATCTGAAGCAAAAAGACCAGCAACTCCATTAATTAACATATCTTGTTTGTTAAATGTTGTCAAAAACAGAAGTGCAAAAAGATGGTAGTCACTGCACCAGGCAAAGAAATAGTCATAAAACACTCACCGTATAGGGGAGACCGGGTATGGCTGTAACATAGGGAGAGTTGTAACAACACCAATTCCACCAATTAGAGATAAGATAGGAGTCATGTGATCATTTCAGTATTTACCTACTTCCTCCCTGATCAGACACGGTGGTTGTTAAGCCTGGAATATATAGAGAAAAAAAAGATTTTTAGGTCAGAAAGGAAATTTTTTGACCAAGATGTTTTGTAAAGTATCTATACTATTGCAGATAAAACTGTTTGACTGGGGGGCGGCTGTGGCTCAGGAGTTAGAGCGGGTTGGCCGTTAATCGGAAGGTCGGCGGTTCGATCCCTGGCTCCTGGTTGCGTGTCGAAGTGTCCTTGGGCAAGATACTGAACCCCGATTTGCCCCTGGCAGCTGTTCCGCCAGTGTATGAATGGGTGTGACTGTTAATTTCCGTTTGAGCACTTAGGCTCAGTGTATGACTGGTGAATGCAGATGTAGTGTAAAAGCGCTTTGAGTGGTCGAAAAGACTAGAAAGGTGCTATATATTAGACTGAAATGCGTTTTCTTAGGCAATGTGATGATCAAACCACTATGCTAATACAGCTAGCTAAACATTGACAGGGGTGGGTTGTAACACTTCTTTAAGAAGTGCTATACATACAACTAGGGACTTTCTCGATTATAATATTTTACAGAGTGCCCATTGCAGTCTGGACCCACCAAGCGTGCACTGCAGGGTTACCAGCACTCATTTGTCAGCACTGTGACCAGTACTTCCCATTCACATGTTGTTCACATTGTTGGCGCATCGGCACTCGATCTTTTCCATACTCCATCTCCGCCGGTGTAGAAGGCAGAGAAGTGCACGCGCAAGAAAAAGTCCCGGTATGCCGGTATGGTAAGAGTAGAATATAGTGAGTATCGGCCCACTTCAAGCACTGAATGTGACTCTGATTAAGGATATACACACACGGACACACACCTTTTTTTGTGTGTTAGACCTAAGGATGTACAGAGAGGTTCTTTAATTTAGTACGTTTTATTAAATATACTGTTAAGTAAGTTTATTCGATAGATACATTTATATACACATACTGTAACTGCGTACGAGTCATCAGAAAGTCTGTTACAGTGAGAAACATTGTTCTTTTATATCACTACCTGTTTTTGAAGCATATCATACAGTGTGGCATCTATTTTTGCTTCTTTTGTCTTATTGTTACAATCTACCAACCTACACAATGTATTTGACATCAACTCACGAGGTCTGTGATATCCGTGTAGAGGATTGAATTGGTGCCATGTGTAGTGAACAAATGTGGGTACTTTGTATAAAAGTATGAGAACTTTAGCTTAACTGTTACAACCATACCCGGTCTCCCCTAACCCCAATGCTTTGTTTTTACACTTTGGTTTTCTTTGGAGATATAAGCAAAGCAAAAATTAGCGATCTTTCGAGGTGCAGGTATGTGGCTTTTTTACCTTTGGACAGAGCCAGGCTAGCTGTCTTTGTGCTACGCTACAGGCTGTAGCTTCATGTTTAATGTACGGACATCATCTAACTCTCAGCAGTAAAGCGAATAAATATATTTCCCAAAATGTGGAACTATTATAATCCTTTTAGCAGAAATGTTTGTATCGTTACTGCAAATCTGAGTGAAGCAAAACTTGTAAGAATATCTCCAAGTCAACACTGAAATAACCACACAATTTGAAAACAGATGCTTTTATTAATGTGGTCTGGATCTGTGGACTCTGCCAACATATTTTTATACTGTTCTAAGGTGTGTCTTTTCTGCGTGTACATAAAAGCAGCTGCAGAGAGCCTAATCTCGGTTTAAAGGTGGGACTACTTTGTATTGATCTTAGATGAGATGGTGGCTGACCAAGCCTTTGCCGTATCAGGCAGAATCGAATAAAACTTAGGTGTGGACTCCAATGCTTTCCACCGCAGTGATAAAAAAGATTCTTGTTCTAATACAGTAGGTTTTAATCACACAGATAAAATGCACGGACATCCAGGCACTCCTGTTGCATGATCACACTGACACGTTTCCTGCTGAACACCATTTCACTGTGACAAATCTTAGATTGAAAGAGTGACTGTGTTACCGCGGATGAAATATTTACGGTGATTGTGACAAACTGAAAGATTGAGAGTGAGGCCAGGGCGTCATGCCAGGGCACAGATGAGCTCATTGTTGAAACAGGGACTTCCACAATTCCATGTCAGTGTGCCCCATGCCACGACACAGAGCTCAAAAACAAGAGGGGAGAGGAAAGGGGCGCTCATATGGTTCACACATCCACACCCTAACATATAAGCACAGTGAAACACATAACCTGTATACACCAGGCTTTGGCATTTAACAAAATATGCACCATGATTTATCTCGGCCAACAGCATGGCAGTGGAGAATTCATCCAAGTTCCTGAAACACACAAGGAACTGTTTTGGATTGTAGTTTTATCTTTACTTTATTGTTTTGCTGGGCGCACACACACACACATCTCTCGATTACAATGCAGTCTAGTGGCTACAATTTGTAACAATACAAAACACACCAGCGAATGCAGTAGGCCTAAACAAAAGTAGCCTTTGCACATATATTTTTCAAATGCAGCCAGGCATGCACAAAGTGGAATGGCTGGCAGTCACATGAAAACGAGCAGGCATACAAGGAAGGACACACACACACACACACACACACACACACACACACACACACACCAACTCTACCTCTATTCTGTCAATAGGGCTAGGCCTGGTTTCCATAGCAACCACGCCCCTCCCTTTGGCTTGCAGGGGAGGTGTTTTGAAAGTTCACAGCGTGTTTGTGCTTGTGCGTGTGGACAGAAAAAGACAGACAGGGGCGTGGATGCTGAATCAACTCCAAGAAGTGAAGAAACCTGCCTTCAGTTCTCAGCTGGAGCAAGTGACAGCAGCACCGCAGAGTTAGTGAAACTACTACTAACTGTGTTTAGGTAAATTACCCCTCATTAAAACGGGACATTTGACCACCTGTGAACCATGGAAGAAGACGCGTCTCACGCCGAGCGCAGCAGCGGCTCCGGCAGCACGCACGCCATCCCGCAGCAGCAGCAGCAGCAGCAGTCCGAAAACACGGACATCCTCATCCCGTCGTCCGCCCCCTCTCCCCCGACCCCGACCGGCACCCTCTCCCGGCTGGGCTTTAAAATCCCGACCAGCCCGACCGCGGCCGCGCCGGGAAGCCCGGTCGACCGCGGCCAGGTGAGCGCCATCACCGTGGTGGCGCTGCTGGACAAGCTGGTCAACATGATGGAGGCGGTGCAGGACAACCAGCAGCGCATGGAGCAGCGGCAGGCCGACCTGGAGGGCGCCGTGCGCGTCGTGCAGGGGGACGTGACCCGGCTGTCCAAGACCCACATCAGCACCTCCAACAGCGTCAGCAAGCTGCTCGAGCGCTCGCGCAAAGTGAGCGGGCACCTGAAGGATGTGAGGGAGCGCATGGACAAACAGGCGGTCCAGGTGAAGAAGCTGGAGGCAAACCACAGCCACCTGCTGAAGAGGAACCACTTTAAAGTGCTCATCTTCCAGGTGAGGGAACATGGTCTGGTAGCACTCTATGTTTAAAGACAAAATAAATAGTGCTGGAACTTTAACTACTCAGCACTTTAAAACTCTTATAAGGGCTGGTGATGTCATCATGATGTCATCAGCAGATTAGGCTGGAGACATAATTGTAACTAATAGAAGCATGAGTCAGCCTACAAACTGGAGGCGTGGGGTTTGAAAAAAAGTGGCCATTTAGGAGGCAACTTGAGAGCATCTAATGAAAGATACTCTCAAGTTGCATAATGGGAAATGGCGGATCCAGTGTTTCCTACCCCTTCAAGGTTTAGAGATAGTTGTTTCATACATTAGCATCACAAACTCCTATGAGGACTCACTCTAATGTGTGCGTGTGTGCAAGAAAGTCACATTTGCATTCATATTTGACTGCAGAGGTGTGTGTGTTTGAACGCCTGCACTCTTCTGGTGTTCCTGCTTGGCAGTGAAACATGATATGCTGATAGGTGAACACTTTCTTACAATTTTAGTACTAAAAACTTGTCGAGCAGGACGTAGGTGAGAGCTCAATTGACAATTTCCACTGGAAATACATTATAAACACACTTCTTTTAACACAAGTGCACATTGTGTGAACATACTGAATATGATCTGGTGTGTGTGTGTGTGTGTGTGTGTGTGTGCAAGGAGAAGGGTGTGTCTGGGAATGGCGCTATAGAGGATAATAGAGGAGGGCTCAGACACTGACTTGGACTAGATCTGTTTACACCCCCACAGTCATAATTCAGACAGACAGATGGCTTTTGGGTGGATTTCAACTGCCATATCACACCTGTGAGGGGAAAACTCTACTCTGGCCCTGAAAAAGTGCTACACTTGCCAGTTTCCCCAGGAAATGAGGAGTGGAAAGTGTGAGGAATGTCCTTACATAACCCATCTCTCGCTTATCTCAACACACAAACGGTTTAAACTTTTTCTGTTTACACAGCACGTAAAAGACAGACCTTTAACCTGGATTCTTGATATGCAGATAAAAGCTGAGTTTGTTTATCATAATGAGGTTGAAGATGAAAGCAGCTCCATACTGCATTTGACAGATTCCTGTCCGATCGACCAAAAAAAAAAATCCCAGGATCTCGGCATGGTCTCCGAGTGTGATTTGTGGATGAGTAAGTGCATGGTTTTCCATGCTTATATGTGTGTGGGTGCGTCTGAGCGTGTGCGTACAAGTGTGTGCCCAGGCAGCGAAGGGGGGGGGGCATTGTTGACACAGCCAGAGCCACCGAAAGCTCTTAACCACCGCTGTTATCTGGTTTCCCAGGTACTGAGGCTCTGTTGTTCAAATGCAACAGGTGCCAAGACCTTCCCCTGTAAAAGGTGGTTCTGTGTGTCTGTGGGTGAGGCACCGTGGGTGGATTGAGTCCCTGGTCAGTTTATGTGTGCTGCTCGGAGGGAGTGTCCTGTTGCTTTAGAGATAGTCAGAGTGGCCAGTGTTGCTTGCTTTTAAAGCCTCGCCAAATTCCACCTGTCCTTTGGATTTTGTTGTGACGATGGAATGTTTTCCTGGCTGCAAATATGTTATTTGTTCTTGCTCCTTTATTATAAACATCGTTAGAGCATGTAGGAGTTTACTTCAAAGTTTACTGTATGTATCATGAGTGCTGTGTTTCTCAGTAAAAAGTGGCGATCTCACTGAATCAAATTAAGAGCGCTGTATTTTCTGATGGGTGTAGTAGGGCCAGGTATGATATCAAGGGCCTGTGTGTGTGCGTGCAACTTGCCCACTGGATGTTATGCTGATGTGTTGGGTCAGGTGTATGCAGTTACAGAGCTGGTAAATGAGACTTTGCGTGCCAGAGGGGAGCGGGGAATAAAAGAACTGAGTGCAGCCCATGTTCCTTCTCCTCCCTGAGCTTGTTTTGACTCTTTTCTGGGTCCATCACTTTCTGCCTCACCTCCTCCATTTTTTTTTTTTTTTGTTTGCCTTCAGTCTCGTGTCTTTTTCTTTATTTTTCTCCATCTGGTGTTGTTCTGTAGTGATCTTGTCTGACACTTTTTGGTTTATGTTTAAATGTGCAACCATTTTTCACTTCTCACGTTGCTGTTCCTCTGTCTTTTATACAAACTCCAACTTGCATGTGACCACTTTTTCTGTCTTTGGTCAAGCCACCTGTCCAGATTCCCTGAACTGACATGAAAGCACATGCTGTGCGCCTCACGCTTCCTTTTGATAAAGCACATTTGCCGCACACCCAAGAGCCAACCGCTCTATACCAACCCTTTAGCTATTGGCCGAGGGGGCCTCCTGCCCCCCTCCATGCTCCACAAAATTGATCCAGAACACTCATCACCCTGTACGTGCCAGCTGAGGTGGAAACATAGAGGGCTTCTGGGTAAACAGCTACTGTTGCACAGAACAGGGGTCTACACCAGCTCCGGGCTTTGGCTACTGTCGGTCAGAAATGACAGCAGCGCTTTCTGCTGCTCCGTTGCATTCCTGCGCATAACAAGGACTAATGAGGGCTTAATTACCGCTGCTTGGGCCTTGTTTGTTTGTTTCTGTGCACCAGTGCTTTTCCTGCCTCACATGGCCATCCTCTCCCTTGGCCTCTCCTCTTGAACACAAACACACACATACAGATGCACACGTTGCACACACAATTCCCAGCCATCTGAGATTCCAGTGTGTAGAAACTATTTTTGGTAATTACTATTTGGAAAGGTAAAATGTTTTTTGTTTTTATGTGCTGGATTGCAGATATTTTTGTTTTTCTATTATTTGTGACACTGATTAATTTCAAAGGCTTATTACCTGTGAGTTTAAATATCAGAAATCACCCTGGAAATCTTCTAACTTATAACAAACCTTATTTGCATCACTGTTGGCATGTCACACGAAATAGGACGTATTTGGAATTTCATTTCCTGCGACAGAAGTAATATATTTTTGAGTAGATCTTAATCTCCCCAGCTGTGTTTATTTCACAGCGGAATTTCATCACAACAAACAAGTCAACCACAATGGCAAATTGAATTTGAACGCTTCAAGTTTCATTTGTTCTCCTGCTTCGCACATAAGGGCCCGATTCAGAGTTTTGTTAGATATTTAGCAGCGGGAAGGGAGTTCTCTGTGTCTCTCGTGACAGAATGGGAAGAGGATGTTTGGGTGATTGTCTGTGTTTTTGGGATCCCTAATCGCAGAGTGGCAGGGAGTGACTACAGTCACACTGTCAAAGAACATTCAAATAATCACATTGTAAGAACAGAGAAAGGCTCTCCCCAGGCAAACACATGTTTTTTGTTGTGCTGTGAGAGATTTAATAGAATAAGGATCATTCTTTAAAAAACTTAATTCTTTTGTTTGTCATTATTCAGTCATACGTGCATCAGGCTATGTGATTTAATAAGTTAAAGGGAATTTGCCAGATTGGGAAAAGTTTGAGTCCATCACCACGTCCTGACAGTCCGTACAGAGGATGCTTACAAAGGCATAAAGATTCAGACTTAAGTCCTTGTCATTGTGTTTGCTTTGCTTTTGTGGTATTATCGACACTTGACCAAAGGTTGTGACTTAATCTTAGCTTTCAGCAGCAGGAAGAAGAGGCTGTTTTTCCACACTCTGTGCATACTCTTAAGATGGAGGACAAACTGGTAATTCTGTTCCTAGCCTCGCCCCAAAGCTCTTACCTTTAGTCCGATGACACAAAGCTCAGTATGCCGGAGTTAAATAAATCTAAATAATGGCCGAATGACTAAGTCGTGCTCAGCTACGTCTGATCTGTTTTGGTCACAATCTTGTGCGTACAAATCAAATGTGACTCAGCTGAAGCTTTACTAAAAGAAAAGCCCTGAATAAGCAACAGCAAGAGAGAGAGCAAGCTTAGTAGTTGAGAGTTAAACTTTAATATTGAACCCCTTTTCAACTAGCCTTTTCCCAAACAATATATACTCTGGGGTAATTAGATATTTGAGTGTAATTATAGTGCACACATTGCGTGTGTTCCTGCAGAATCTTCCGTTATAGAGTCATATATGTTTCCACAGGTTGGAGCAGGTCGCTGGCTGTAGGCTACAGCTGAGATTCGCTGTGTGTGTCGCCCGACCAGGTGATACATTGCACAGGCTTACAGCCCAAAGCAGTGCTGGCTGTTTCAGTGCATTCAAACATCTTGGGACTACACTTAATCTTTAACCCATGCAGATGTTTAAAGAAGGGTAGTTTCCTTAAAGAAACAGGCCAGTTACTGTAACACATGCCACTATTTCCACTATAGAAACACAAATCCGGGAACGTTACATTAAGAAATAAAATGTGAGACGGTATTTTTCATTTATTTATGCTGACTACTTATCCTGCAGGGCTGTGTTACGGTAATGGGATTCATTTTGTTGTATTGTAAGGGATTACAATCTGGAATGCATGTGTTACTTTACAGTTACTAATCCAGTGAGCTTTCATTTCGCTGTCTGACCAGGAGTTAGATGGGACAGATGATGTTACTTTTGTGTCTGTGCTAAGCAGTGTTGGGAGTAACGCAATTACAAAAGTAACTCAATTTCAGTAATGTATTTCTTTTTGCTGTAACATAGTAATATAACGCATTAAAAAAAGAAAACCGGTAATATATATATTATATTATTCCTGTTGCGGGAATCTGATGGTGGACATTGTAGGCAGGGCGCAAACTACAGGGGAGCTCTGGGTTGTGTTTAGAGTTGGAGGGTATGTGACCGCTTCAGCTTTACTGTGAGGGCCCAGCTAGCTATTGAAGCTATTGATGATCAGTCATTACCTCTCGGCCATATCTGTTTGCTCGTTAAAACACAACGTCTCCATCTGTAATTCTGCCCCTACTACTCTAGCTGATTGCCTCACGTCATTTTAGACAGGTAGCTAGCAGCTAATGAGCAGCTAGTGTCAGATAGTGACCAACAGTATCTCAGGTAAACCGGGAGGCTAACTAGATTGGGTAATTGGGACACTTCATGGAGATCAGCAATCGTTAAAGAAATGAATTATACCTGTGCTTTTCCGCCAATGACAAGTCAGCATGTTTTCTGTAAAAAGACAAGCCTGGAGATTATAGTGAATACTGCACTTTAAATATTGGTCAGAATTATGGCAATTAGATCATTTCCACAAACCATTTAGCCCTGCCAGTGACCAAGAAGTGACTCTCATACATTTTGTATTTGTAAGAGGGCTGCTGGATAGAGGACTAAAAGAGTAAAACTGGTCTCAGTGATAATAGTCTAACATGGCTGCTCAGGCTTTAAGGCAGCATGCTTTCTAAATGAACTATGAGGTTTGTTTACAGCACGGCTTCATTCTTTGTTATCATTCTTATTTTCCCTTTGGGGTTCATTCCTCAGATAATCCTCTGGGTTTTCAGAAGGGGGAGAAGAGCGAATTAGAGAGTGCAGAGAGAAAGATGGCGGGCAGAAGGAAAACAAACAAAGTCACAAAAAGTCTGTTTTTGTCAACTAATGATAATACCATACGAGTGAGTTTGGACAAGAGATTATAATTAAGTTTGCTTACTGCATGGGTGAAAGACCTGCATGTGGATGGGGAAGTATTATCCTAACTACTTGCTCTTCTGCCTGATGTCACATTCAGGTTTGACAAGTCTGCTCAACTCTTCTCAATCTCTGAGGCAAAGGCAAGTTTGTATCTGCAGATTCCTTGATGGGAAACGCCAGTTTGATCCGCTTTAATATCACAGAAAAGTAATAATAACAAAGTATGAGCGACCCTCTGCTATAGACTGATAGTGTATGATTTGGCATGCTAGCTAGACTACTCAATGTGTGTTGTTATGTTTTCATGTCATGTTTACTTGCCATAAACTAAAAGTTGATGGGAAAAGAAACAAAATCTTTCCCTGAATGGAAGGTTTTACAAAGTAATGGAGGCAATACAACAAAGCTGGGTATACAAAGATAAATAAAGGTGGCAGCTCCAAAGACAGTTTAGCCTTCCAGCGCTCCACTTCTTTGGAACACATATTTAGCATGTTTTTCGTTATGCCACAGGTATTGATAAGGTAATGGCACTAAGCTGTTTTACACACATGCACTCACTTGCTTTTTTCCTTTCAAGCTTTCTCTTTTCTCTTTCACTCTCACGCAGCACGACACGTTGCAGGTGGTGACTTATCAGAGGGTTAGTGTTATCCAAATTAAAGAAACTGGGCGTTTTGGTGCTGGAATTCTACCAAAGAATCTCAAGGTCCTATTATGCGATGAGAGAAAAATGAGTAAACTATCTTCTTTCGACGCCTCCTTTCACCTCTCTTATTGTCTCTGTCATTACACTTCCGGACTCCTACATGTCTGCGCCTTCTTGACTTTTCAAAACCCAGTGTCCATTCAGTCCACTTGCCAAGGCCTCAACATCCATGGTAGGAAGAGGAAAAACAATAGCCATGCCGGTTCTCAGTGTTCTTATTTCTGTGCTCTTAAATAAAGCATGAAAATACGACATGTATTGAGATAACATGATGACTTCCTGGCTTCTCTGTGGACAGTCGTGCCCTTTGACCTCTCTGCGGGGTAAACACTGTGACAATTGGTGGTAGCCTTATCAAAAATGCTCACTGTATCTCCAACTAGCCCTTATCAAACAATGGCTCTGATAAACAGTTTGGGATTGTGCAGAAGCAGTGTGTGAAGGGGGATCTTGGGAGATTTGAACAAATGAGCTGAAGGAGATTAACATGGTTAAAAACCGCAGCAAGAACTGTAAATGTACAGGAATGTGTTGTAGCGACGCTGCTGAAGGCATTTTACCTCATTCATCATACATGCAGAGGGGATGGTGCAAGACGAGCAGGGTTTAGTGATGCAATCCGGTTGATGTAGAGGAAGTACAGTAAGTGACAAGGAGTCCAGTCAACCATGGGGTTATTATAATGAATACCATGCTATGTATGAAATTAATTGAGAATTGGAGAGCATATATCAGAATATGAAACTCACCATCATCACCCCAAGTGCGCTGACTGCTACCCTGTAAATTATGGGTTGAGTGAACCTGAAGTTTCTTCAGACGTCCAACATCATCGTATGTGTCATTAGGAGGATAATCAGCGTGACACTGCGCCTGAATTGGTTGTTGTGTTGTGTGATTACGCAAGCTTGCAAGGCCAGTAAACATGGTGTGTTTTCTTTTGGTGAGGCAGATATGGGAGGGGTGCGCATGGGAAAGAATGCCCTAACTTGTTATGCAAAGCGTCATGGGTGTTAGGCCAAGAGGCATAATTCAAAAGTGGCATGAAGTCACTGACAAGATGTTTACGATGCATATTTCTTTTTTACAATTTGAGTATACTTGGCATGGTGTGGTATGGTGCTGGGCTAAGATCTTAACAGTGGTTGGTTGTATATGTTAAGAATATTTGTACATTCATTAGTTCAAGGCAGTGTATCGACTCAATACACTGAGCAGAGCACATTGAGAGTTTATCATGTTACCCAGTCCCATGATAAAAAGCAGAATTCCATTTCCTTTCCTTCCTTTCCTCCTTCCTTCCTCTGTCCACAGATGTGCTCTTGGTGCACATTGGGATAGGGGTGGAGGGGGCGTGATGTTACGCAACAAGCTAGGTAGGGATGAAGTGTAAAGCAACTCACTGCTCTATAATGGGAAGGATGTAATTATAAAATATGCGGAGGAAGGCAATTTTGCACAATAACGCGAGTTTTAGGTGGACACTGTACTGCAACTCTTCACTGAATGGATGAAGTTGTGCGTGATGAGGCTGCAGGGACCGTAGTAGTGTTTGTTCGGACATTATGAATGAAGGTAGGTTTTTAGAGAATAGAGGGAGGAGGCAGGAGGAAATTAATAGAAGAAAAAAGATGAATATTACAATGCCCATTACAAACAAAACTGATATCAATCAGTAAAAAGCATCTGGAGCTGTACATTCTTGAAGTAGCGTTCTGTTTGTCTGCAGTCTATTTTCTCCTTCTTTTCTTTTAAACTAAGCTTCCTGTCTTTCTTATTCTGTAACTACATAATTGCAGGGGCTTGACAATAGCAAATGCGTGCACACATACATTTCTGTGTGTGTGGTGGTGGTGATGGTGTACCATCCCATTGGTGCAGGCCCCCGGAGGCACCTGACTCGCTGTGCCAACACACCTGTACTAAGGATTAAGAAAACCTCCATTCGTCATCTGAAGGGCCAGGAAAACACACCTCTTCAAATTGCTAACACACACATGCACATTAACATACATACCTGACTATGTGCAAATCTGCAATACAAACCTTAGATAATACAGTAGCATGGTTTATATATGTACATGTATGGGTTGTGTTTTTCTGCATGGATGTGTTTTCAATCTGAACTTGAAGTTGCTAGGGAACGTAATAGAGTGATAAAGATCACTCACGCACACACACATACAGCAACACAAGAGGTAGAAGTAGATGTAAAAGATATGGTGTTATTAGGGCTGGGCAATAAAAAATAAAGTTTATCAAATTTCAGTGAAATCCCATCGTGGTATGATCATTCCTGCTAGATGAAAGGTCAGGGGATCAGTGTCATCACAAATCATCCCGAGGGGGACGTGAATGTCTGTACCAAATGTCACGGCAATCACAGTAATAACTGTTGACATATTTCACCAAAAAAAAACACATCAACAAAATTTATTGTGCGAAATCGTCCAGTAGATGTCAGTAGATAAAGCCCCCCCACTCACACACACACACACACACACAAACAATGGGGAGATAATAGATGCAAAAGAAACAGTATAGCGTGCCATTACACATACGGTAAATATAACCGAAGCACACACTCACAGAATAACCCATCTGAGCTCCTTCAAACAGTCCTGCCCCGCCCTGATCTCTCTCTCTGTTTGAACAGGAGCAGGAGACGCCAGAGAACTGACATACATAAGCTATGGCTTAGTAAGTCCTAGCAGGACTTGCAAATAGATGACAATTCTACTACTAACTGCTAAATGAGATCTTGAACTCCATTAAATAAGCGTACAGAATATCTTTGAAGTGAGTGCCCTAACGTAACGTACGGTACACTCGCTGTCACGCTAAATCAACTTTGTTTTGTGGTTTGCTCCAAATGTATTTAAATTTCTTTCATCATGCTCTTTTAAACAATGGCTGAGGTCCCACATGGCTGCACACAAGCACACACTGGCACCCGTACCCTCGAAAACACGCATATCACATTCTCAGTGGCTAATGAGCGCTTGCTTAGAGGCTACATTAATTAATGGAGTTCCCAAGAGAAAAGCAGAAGAATGTGAGGTACACACATGCACACACACACTAACATACACACACGGAGAGACCGGACAGACCTGGGTCAAATGGGATTTAGGAAAATTTTGTTTGTTGTAGCTTGCTTGCCAAATTGTTGGGGGTTAAACTGGGGACACACTAATTTCAGCACATACACAGTATCTTCACCAGTAAAACCAAATAAACATGAACACTGGTAATAAACACTACTATTGTTGCTATTGTTAATGTGTGTGTGTGTGTGTTTTATAAGTGTAAGCACTCTACAATTCAGATTGACAAGCAAAGCATTGATCGTATTTATCACCATGAGTAAAGCATGAATCAATCAACAGTGTTACTTCTACACACAGGAGAGCTCAGTTTTCATCAAAGGGTGTTTGAGTTTCAGTTGCTGCCTTCCACACAACCCAGTACCCACACTGATTATATCAAACATGTTTGAGCCAAATCAGAAAGTCTATGGCATGCCCAGACTGGAGCAGAGGTGTCAAGATTGAATCTTAAGAAACCCTAACACCACCAAACAATCAGGGAAGATTAGTGCGTATTATCAGGAAATGCTCCACTGAGGGTCAGGAGAAGAGTTCCTATTGGCTCTGATGATCTAATAGTGACTTACAGATTTAGGTGGGTGTTTAACCGTTAAGCTATATCACGCTTCATTCTGACTTAAACTGACTCTATCTGGCTTGTAATGGACTTTATCATTTGATTCTGCGTGTACATGTTCTGATCCAATGGCACACTGTCAGCCCAACAGCAAATTGGGGCATGCAGATACTGCTCATTCAGAAATAACAGGAGGGAGCTACAGAGAACAAAACAGAAAGGGAGGAATTACACTGAAACCAAGTCAAAAGTAGTGGTAACCAGAACTTCCTTTGTTGTTTTGGATTTCAAGTTACAAACCTGCAGTGCATCACAACTCCAAGCTTCTTTGGGATGATGATGACAAAGCGCTAGCCGGTGGTACGTAAAAACTCAAGAACTGTCTACATGCACAGAAAAGCTACCTATAATGGGGAATGCCAGAAAAAATGTTTAGAATTATTAAGAATTGACCAGATGAGGACTAGTATCTAATTTATCAACCTTGCTATACTATATATTGCTGTACATTCTAATGCTCTGCCTTTAGCCTGAAAACGTGTCTTTTTTCTTGAGGTTGATGTTGTGCCTTTAAGAACACCCAGACAGATTTGCTAGCATTAACTTGGAGATACCACACATGCTTGGCGCACACCTGAACTGTGAATCATGCCTGCATTTTTGAGATCAAGGCAAGAGGCATCAGGTGTCTGCAAGGTGGTAAAAACAGCTGGGCTTTTGTATGGCTTTCTACTCTCGAGAGTTTTCCATACACTATGAAATTGTTTAGGTACCTACATAGAGTGCTGTTAACTGCTGTGGATCAGACTCGGGTAAAATAGCAGTCATTGGACGTCATTCTGAGTGCTCATTTTCAAATTGCCCCAGTCTATGCTAGAGTTTAGGAAAATGCATAAAGTGGATATTGTATAGTATAGTTATTTGACACAAGAATAATATTGATTGGACATTTTAATGACTGTCTGAGTATTTCACTTTACATCATGGTTTTGTGCAGCTTTGCTCACAATTGCAGCCCCATAGCCTATAATATTACTGTCACAGATACTGTGTCATCTTACACACTTGACCAACTTCATAAAAATAGCAGCAAATAACCACGTGTCAAAATAGGCTTGAATGGGATGAATTGGCATTGGCAGATTGTAGGTATAGTACTACTGTCTCTTTCAGCAAAAACACGCCATAGTTGACAAATGAAGAATGGACAGGAGGCAGGACTTTTCTAGACCATCCTGTTGGCCCAGTCCTTAAGTATGTGTTAATGACACCCCAGGAAAGATGCATTGCACACTCCTTCAACTACCTATGACATCCTGTAGCTTTAAGAGCCTATAAAATGTATTGAAAGCTGCCATGCATTGTTTGAAATGCAGTCATGCTTTAATGCAGTCACATTCTTAAGCATGGTTCAAAGACTATTGTTTAAAAAGTATGTCATTCAAACATGTACTGAGGGTGACTGGGGCCTACACTAATACTTGCTATTGACAGATCCTGAGGTAAAACATCTCAAATATGAGTAGCCCCACTCTTGAGCTGTGAGTGCATATAGTTTCAATTCCCAATTGTAGCCACAAAGCTCATATTCAGAGTTAAATACCAACTAGAACAAGCCAAAGCACTTTGCTACTGTAATCCTAGCCCAATCAGAACATGACTGTATCAAAAATGTTCAGCATTGTGGGGGGTGTGGAGGCTTTGAATCAGTTCAATCAAGCCTTTCCTGGAATTGATAGTTGGGCAAATGAAAGTGTTAACTGCCCATACATTGGCATGTCTTGGACCTGAACTTGAAAACATAAAAATGTGCTGTACACTGTGCTACATTAACTCAAAACCAAGTAGTAATACTTTAAGCTGATCCGGGAGGGTTTCTCCATGAGCATTTCAAATGTGTAGTGGAGTATGTCAACCACTGAAGCTGCACCATGACTCTCCTCTCAGTTCTGGGTGTGAAAGGATAGGGGCAATGGGGGGTGGGAACTCTAGTTCATAAAACCCCAGTGTAGCAGAATGTGTGTGCTTGCGTGATTGTGCACAAATGGATAGGCAACAAGTAAGAGGGAGGAAGAGGGAGGAAGACGTGGGCTGACGAGAAAGACATTCAAACTTCGGATATTGAACGTGCTCTCCATCCCACTCTGTTTATGGTCATCAGTGTGTTAATGGATGGCGGGTAAAAGGCAGAGAGGAGTTTAAGAGAGAAAATGAAGAGAGATGTGTGACTCCTGTAGAGACACATATGGAATTCCTCAGATGTCCCGAGGACAAGACCGGGGAGGCCTGCAGAGACTGGTTTACTCGGTCCTCAGCAACACCAAACCAACATGTGTTGTGTGTAGAGTGTATTAAATGCAAACAATGGCCAAACAATGGCTAGAAATACACATAAACATGTTTGTGGGGATGTGTTTGGACGTACACTTGCACTATCCTGACTTTGATTCACCATGGTCAAGAATTCCATAGAAGTCATTGGAACTTATAAAGTTGCCTAAAGTCAAACCCTGACCATAACCAATCCAAACAAAGATATCATCGCGGTCATTCCTGTCAAACTAAAGCCTGGTTCAAGCAATTATGCTTACTCATAACTTGTTCAAATGACCGTGCTCTTAAACCCACCTGTTCCTGTCCTTCTGTTTCCCCATAGGACGACAATGAGATCCCCTCCAGTGTGTTGGTCAAGGATTCCCTCAAGACCCCACAGCCAAGCCAGTATGATGCAGAATCCACCCACCCTACTCCGTCTGTTATGGGCTCTGTTGATGGTGCCCAAGAGGAGGGTCTTCAGACCATTAGCCTGTCCTCAGAAGAGGATGATGATCTACCAGCACACCATGAGGAGGAAGAGATGCTGGAGGGCGAGCATGCAATGGGCGTGGGCACTTCCCTCACATTTGAGAGAAGGGCTGACAGGTTCAAACGCTCCAGCCTGAAGAAGGTCGATAGCCTCAAAAAGGCATTTTCGCGCCAGAGCATCGAGAAGAAGATGACCCAGATCACCACCAAGATTGTGCCACCGGAGAAGCGTGAAAAAATCAAGAAGAGCCTCACCCCGAACCATCCCAAGAGCCCGACTGCCAAGACCTCCTCTTTCAAGGTGTCTCCCATGACCTTCAACGTCAAGAAGGTCAGAGATGGAGAGGTCCCCACACACGACATAGGCTCGCCTGAGGAAGAGGACCATGTGGAGATTCCTCCTCTGGGAAGCTTAGATGGAAAGATTCCCCTGGCAGAGGTGCATACCCAGGAAGTAGTTGTGGAGGAGATTCGGGAGATGCTGAGCCCCTCCACCCCAGAGAGCCTGAAGGCAGAGGTGGCAATCAATGGAGAGGCACCAAGCATGGAGTGCGAGATGAATGGCGATCGTTCTGCTGGCCTGGCAGTTCCAGAGAACGATGAAGATATCGGCGAGGAGGAAGAAGAGGAGGAAGAAAAGGAGAAACACAAAAGCCCTGTTGAGAAAGCGGCAGATACCCAGATTCCCACATCAGCGATCACTGTAGAGCAAGTGTCTTAATATGATTTGATTTTAATGAGCATCAATTCTAGTTTCCCATTCTTCCTTTCACAGATTATCCCTCCATTGTAAACAATCTTATGTTCTTGTGATTAACACCTATATGCACTAGAAACATTCTCTCATCTTCCTAAGGTTGTCCATCCTTGGACCATTCCTGCAGTACTACCTTTCATTATCACCAGCATAGTCTAAAAACCTTCGCAGAGACTGCATAAGCATAGGTTGACAAGTAGACCTCACAGTGTATCAGAATCCAGTACAAGTGCTTCCAAAACCCTACAGTAGGGTTGTCCAAAGAAAGCAACATGGCACTAATGCTCCATAACTCACTCCCATCAGCTGGTGCTCACCTCTTCAACAGCAGCACATCTCCAGGGCGCTGGGCCAACTATCTCCCTCCTGCTGTGTTTGTCTGCCTCTGGAGCTATTTTCCTCACTGACAAATAGCTTCTTTGTTCTTTGTGCTTTTTGTGAAAAATAGTAAATCTTTGGCAACAGTGGTACTGCCCACCGCCTGTTGAGGCGGTGTGTTGCCAGGTTGTGCAAGAGTTGGAATGGGGAGTTTCTGGGTTTTCAGTGAGACGGTCCTGGGGTGTTTTGTAGTGAACTAGAGGTTGTTTACTGAATTCTTTGGACCTGTGCTGAAAAAGGCCAGATCTTAACTAACAGGTGACCAGTCCAAGTGGCGCTGTGTTGTCTCCTGTCCTTCACCTGCACTGCTATTGCTATAGTCGGTTCCTGTTATTTCCAACTTAATCATTACCTACCTAGAACACCAGATGAGTTGCATATGATGCATCAAAATATTTTTGTAATTTGTGTTTGCCAATTGAGTAAGAATAGGTAGAATATGAAATTAATTACAGAAAACGATTTACAAATACCAGTCCACATGTTTGTGCGCATTCACACTGATGCAAATGAAGGACATCATTGCAGGATATGAGCTGCTCTAGGTGGCGAGACATTAGCGGCACAAAGAACCCTACAGATTTTAATACTGACACACTAAATGTTCCATTTACAGCCCTTTGCCTTTTCTGCAGAGCAGTTTTGTATGTTTATGTACAGGAATTATTATTATTAGTCTTTCTCTATGCGAGGCACATTACTCTCTAGGTATTTACAACTCACACACCATACATTAGTAACGTTATGATGACTACCTTGAGTGTGTGTTCTTTATGCAGTTATGTTGTATCTGAATTCTTTTGAGTTAAGTCGTCTTTTTTTATTTTCAGGCATCCATAATGTGTATGGTGAAATGTTTACTTACTTACCTATGTTTAGACATGAGACACAAATAATATCTTAAACATCTGCCAGGGCACCTCATCATGGATACATGCACACAGATACTCCTACAGTGCCTTTACCCTGCAGAAGCTGGTTTGGGTAATTGCACTCCTGAGGGGATGGATTCCTGTTTTGTTGTAGATAAGTGTGATTGTAGAACATGCCTGAAGTTTTTTTCTCTTCTGAGGAATTTTTTTAACAGTTATTACTTTATGTGGCATAGTTAGTGTTTAAAACTACATAAAACCGAGACAGTTTAAGTTTGAAGGAGGTGCAAATACAGTCACAATCATTCACAATCAACATCACATTTGGAAGTCATGCCTTAGGGTTTCTATAAAGTGACCTTCCTCTTATTGCACATCGTTAGTGCTTTATCAGCCTTGGTCACAGATGTCTAATGCCATGACTCCCTAAAAATACTTTAGCAAGTGATACCAGGTGCCAAGGATCCAGATACTAGAGAGGTCACAGAAGTGGATAAAGGCAGAGGACAGCAATCCTAGCTTTGACGGATGACTCCTGCTCAGCCCATTTTTCATGCGCTTGGCCTCCTTGTTGAGACAGTGCAAAGAGAGAGAGAGAGAGGCTCTCTGGAGCCACAGGTGTTCGGCCCTTGTGGAGGCTCCTGGACACGAGCTTGTAGTGGAAGGGGGACAAGTGTGGGTGTTGGGAAGTGTGAGAAAAGACTTCAGTTGTTGGTGAAAGCATGATAAAGTTGCCTTGGGGTTAGGCATACGTGCAGCTTGGCAGAAAGGTGTTAAAATTGCGAGAGTCTGAAAGGCATTGGACCATGGGAGCTTAAATACATTGTATGGGGTATACATACCAATATCTGATCTGGCACTGCAGGATTCCATTACCTGTACCCCACTCCGTTATACTTCTTCTAGATGAGATAAAGCAATGGATTCTTAACTTCTTTAAGTCAAAATATGCTGCCCCAAATATTTTGATACCATATCTTATCATGGGATCTGTAAGGAAAAAATAAATAATTAGACATCAGTGACTTCAAACCACTTGTTACCTGTGTTTATCAAATCTGCTTAGTCATTCTGATGATTTTTTTAAGTCTTCTTTGTATAAATCATCTTACTGAAAAGGGATAGAATGCTAAGCTTATGTGTACACTGTGTACTGTAGAGGTTAAAATGCGACTGGCTTTGAGGTATTTTCTGCTTATTCATGCAAATGTGCTACTTTGGTGATATCTCTGTCTGCTAATGTTAATAAAATGCAATATCTAGATTTATGTATGTGTGTAAAAGTCTGTTTTGATTTGTCGTGATGTCATGTTTAATCTGGATCATATGTGAGGAAATATTTGGGGGTTTTTTTGTTAGAAAGTTCAAAGACCAGGTATCTTCACAAGGCCCTTTGTCATGTAGTGATATCGTGTTTAACATCATTTTTGTTCATATAAAGTTCTTACTTTATGGTCTTTTCATTTAGTTAACCACTAAAACCAAAGAAGTGTCCTTCACAGCAGAAGATTCCCTGCCCCTTGAGTGTTTTTAAATATACTCCTCCTGACGACACTTTTTTCAAGCATCTTGCAGGTATTTCCTTTCAAATGTTAGTATTGTATACATCAATAAAGATTTTATAACATTCAAATTGTGTTTGAGGTCTTTGGGGTAAAGGGAGATGAGTAAATGTTGCACATTTCACGTATATGATTTAATAGTAGTTAATGTTCTGTCGGTCAAAGCGTGGTTATCTAGGAAACCTAAATGGATGTAATAATAAGATAGTGGAGGATAAATCACAGTGAGGGAGTGGTTCAGCTGCTTAACCCTTATTTACATTGCACAGTTTGTAGATACAGAGTGCTCTATTTAAAATTACAACTAGGCAATCAGGGATTGCTTCACCAAATTACTAAATTCACTCACTTACCCTAGCACCATCTAACATCATCACTGATTTTGTGTTATTTGTCCAGGTTTTGAGATTATACTTACTCAATGAAGGTTAATGAATTTCATAATTTCATGTCTGTTGTCTAGAAGATTAGCCCACTGCCTTTCCAGGAACAGTCTACTGTCAGTTTAGGACAATGTGCAGAACATACTGTCGCCTAGTTAAATGGTTTTATTAGAACTACTGTCTGAAGTAGAACATCGCTGTGAAAACTATTAATAGTAGGCTATAATATGTGGACTATCCAGAGTAACTGGATCTTTTTCGTTTTGTTTCCTTTTTCCGTATTTGAGCAAAATTAAATTCCATGGGAGTAGCAGAGCGATTATTCTGAAAGAAAGATAAACAGGGGTAAAGAGATAATTTATTTTGGTGAATCGGTCTTTTAACATTAGAACCGTCTGCAAATATGGTGCAAATAAACATAGCATACAAAATTCAAGAATATCATCTCGTAACGTTACAGGAGTCAAAACAGAGAGCAGCTCCAGGTCAAGAAACGATAAGTTAATGTTGAGCCACGCAGGCCTACAGAGCAAAAAACAGGAAATGTGTTGCACATCCAGACGCCAAAACGGTGTGTCAAGAGTGGAGGAACGTGTAATGTCGTTTACGACAGGATAAATCAGTGCTGTGGCGTCGGTGTTTGGGCTTGAGCCGAGATATTGTGATGGTGTTTGTCTCCCTCCTGCGTCCGAGCTCATGACAACACCCTGTTATTCTTCCACTGCATTCTGTAAAGACTTTTGCCATTATCGATGGCACAGGTATGATTAGCAAGCCTAAGAAATCACATATACGCTATTTCTAAAACATCTAGCTGCACACATCTCAACCAGCGGGGGGTGGTACTACTGTTAAAAAGGTTCCGATACAGGCGACTATGTTGAGTAGTCACGGTGGCCGAGAGGTTAAGGCGTTGGACTCGAAATCCAATGGGGTTTCCCCGCACAGGTTCGAATCCTGTTCGTGACGGAATTTATTTTGCGGAGTTCACGCACACATCCTTACGTACACAACGGATTTCTGACTAATGCAATGCGGTGACGCGTTTTACGCATGTGAATCACTGCCACGTACTTTGTTTTTGGACGCATTTTACGCCTCGACCACAAACGGGCATATATATATATATATATATATGTGATGTTTAGAAAAGCAAATATAACCGTGATGACACAAAAATAATGGATAATGCTGCTTCATGTAAAAAAACAAACAAACCAAAAAAAAAGCTAATCAACATCGTTAGTTTCATCGTTGACACTATACTCTCACAAAAACTCTGTTAATCTCGCGTTGTTTGCGAATGGAATTAATTTGGTACAAACCAACTACTTTCTTTCTTTTCCGTAAACATGTCAGCACTTTGTCTTCTTATATAAACGACTTCATTGCATTTACAAATAGAAGCCTGATTATTGTGCGTATTTGACGTCTTCATTGTATAACAGCACACAAAAAGAAATTTCTACGTTTATACCCTTTCCCTGTGTAGGATAATGGAACAGCCCGAGTTAGATAAAACTGACCCGCAGCACTCGTGGACGTATTGTTGGGGGCATTGTTGAAGCAGGGGAGTGCGTGCTGTGAACAGCTTGTGCAGATTTTAAATAGCGGTTTTTTTTGGGGGGGGCTTTAGTATTGTTTAGACATGAATAACCAGGACACTTTACACAAGGCTTTTCGACAAGTGCAACGTTGCAGGGGCCACAGTTAGATACAGACACACCAGTCTTGTTATAGCAAAGCATTTTGCCAGACTGCGCGCTAGCAAAGCTACCAACTTACTTCCTCTTCCTCGGAAGAGGCTCACAAAGGAAATGCGGTCGATCAGAAAATATTAACGTAACGTGGAGTTTGTCTTTAATGGTCGAGGGTGATTAAAAACCGCTTTCTCAAAATAGTTCGCAACACAGACAGACTCTCAAGCGCTGGTGTAACTCACAGCCAGTCGGTCTTTGTTGAAACAGATGTCTCAGATTTGACTCGCGATTCTGGATTTGACATCCTACTAGTTACTGACGTTAACGTATTATTTTCTCTTGATTTCGATATTTTAAGCTCAACCGCACTGCAAATCGTTCAGTAATCTATCGGCTAACGTTACACTAGTAACGTTTCGTTTTTTTCCCCCCACGTTTGTTTGCGTTATATGAAGAATGCAGCTGCCGTTATGGCGATAGTCGTGAAAAGAAAGATGCACCGATATCCATATCCTGAAATTAAAAGGAGGTAGCTTAGCTTACAGCTAACGTTTAGCTAAGCGTTCCTTAGCGACCTTATCTAGCTAGCAAATGTAGCCACCCTGCTAGTGTGTTAGCGGTTTGGAAGAGGCCAGTGAACTGATATTTATCAGCTCTTTTTCCAGTGTCACTTTGTTTATGGTAATTGACTTGAATGTAGTCGACCATCTGAGAAGTTGGCCCTTTTGTGTGTCTGTTGCCAAACAATCACGATAAGGTTGGTGTTCTGAAGTCGGGCCTGTTAGCATTTGGCTAACTGGCTAATTACTTAGCTGAGCTAAAGCTAATATAGCAGCTACCCATCACAAAGTTACGACAGCCAGCAGTCATTGCTACTGAATTGAAGTGTCAGGCGTACAATGGCAACCCCCACAAACGAGGCCTTGTTTTTGATAAAGGATGTGAAGCCCGGGTCGAAAAACTTGAACATCGTATTCATCGTATTGGAAATAGGTAAGTAGTTGGACCGCGACACTAACGTTAAAGCGTCTCTCCCATCACCAGCTTTTTTTCCCCCCTCTCTTAAAGGGACCAGCGGTAACGTTACACTTCTACCTACACTAACATAGTGCAGTCAACAAGGACTATTTTGTTTGTAATTAAGTCATAACATTTCCATATACATACTGGTAGCGTAAGCTCTATTAGACGTGTTTTTAGGGTTACCCCTATGTTCTACTTGCTTTGTCCCATTTAGGGCGAGTAACCAAAACGAAAGATGGTCATGAGGTGCGCTCCTGCAAGGTGGCGGACAAGAGCGGGAGCATTGCTATCTCTGTGTGGGACGAACTCGGCAGCCTTATTCAGCCAGGGGATATAATCAAGCTGACCAGAGGGTAGGATTGTTCGCATGCTTGGAAACTGACGTTAAACAGTACTTTCTTAGTTGTACTATTAACTTGCATGTCAGTGCACATACTTGCATTTGACAGGTGGTTCTGTAATGTTACCTCAGCAACTCTTTACTTTCAAATGTTTAACTTGTGATTTCTGTTAGCTATGCATCCATATGGAAAGGCTGCCTGACCCTATACACTGGAAGAGGAGGGGATCTACAAAAGATTGGAGAGTGAGTAGCAGGCCGCAAACCTATTTATAATTCAGCTATGTTCTCAAGCATTATATAAGACCGGGGTAACTTGAGAAATGTATCAGTAACATGTTTGTTTTTAAATCCTGGTTGAAGAACATTAACGCACAACTTTATTTTATCATGGGATGTCTATTCTATCATGGGCGGCGGTAGCTCAGTCCGTAAGTATTAGGAGGAGGAGGGTCGCCGGTTCGAATCCAGCTCGGACCAGAGTTGCGGAGCGTAGACTGGTACTCCTCCTGGGCACTGCCGAAGGAGGTCTTGAGCAAGCCCCTGAACCCCAACTGCTCGGGGCGCCGCACTGAGTGGCAACCTGTGTGTTGCTATGGGTCCTGTTTGTGCATGCACCTGTGTGTAAATACTAACATAATAATAACAGAGTGAAAACAGTTTTCCCTCGTGGGATTAATAAAGTATATAAAGAAAGGAAAGTATAGAAAGATATATTTCAAAATGGTCAGGTGTATGTATGTATGTATGTAAATCCCAAGACATCTCGGTTATACCAGTCTCACTTTCCAGTAAGCAACCTCCTGTAGACAGTAAAATTTCAGTGTTTTCCTTTTCTGGAAGATCTTTTAATCTAACAAATATTGATGTGTACCAGTTGGACGATGATCGTTTCAAACTTTCATCCAAACAAAACCATGTGATTTCTTGTTTTTCTTGAATGTCATGTTGAAACATGTGTTTTGTCTCCACAGGTTCTGCATGGTGTATTCAGAAGTGCCCAACTTCAGTGAACCAAACCCAGAGCTTCTAACCCAACCGAACCAGCAAAACAAGTCTGTGAGTAGCCGTGCACCCGTTCCTAACATAATGATGGCCCTTCCTTTTAAACATACCCGTGTTGCATGGCCTGTTTATATAAATTTTATCAGGTAACTTTGTGTGCTAAATGGTAAGTCCTCAGTCCAGCCTAACACCAATGGTGGTAGAGTTAAAGGTGGCGTTCTCTTCTAACAGGGTAAACCAGACCAGAATCAGAGGGGAAACTCTCCACCCAATCAGAATTCAGGTACCCCTGCCCCACCAGGTCAGTATATTTTGCTTTTTATGCAAATAACCACTGCGCAGAAACAGCACAGTTGTGCATGTTCTGTATAGTGGAGTGTCCATCCTGCAGAAGAAACAATTTTTTTTTTATTTTTAAATTAAAGCTTGTTTTTGTACTCAATAAAGTGGAAATATGACAAAGATGGTACGGTGCCCAATTTCTTAAATGCTTACCAAATCTAAAATGGTGATGAGTTTGGGTAATATGAGGAAACGGCTACTTTATTTATATTTTTTTTTCCCCATAATATGAAAAGCTCAGGTGTTACTAATAACATGAACAGCTGTGTTCCTTTTTTAAATTGTGCCTGCGTGCACAGTACCAGGACCCCTAGACCAAAGCAGCTAAATTGATTTCAGCCGTCGTTGTTTTATTTACACCTGTGTGAAAGGCCAGGGAGGGATGACATGTCTTCAGATGCCTGACTTGTCTTTCTCAACCCACAGGTAACGGTTCCATGCCACCATTTGGCGGCAACAACCCACCACCTGGCGCACCCCGTGACCCTGCGTTCGGGAGCGTTGGGCGACCCAACGGTCGGTCACCTGGGAACGGAGCGCCTCCGGTTACTGCTGCAGGACCCCCAGCAGCCGCAAAGTCTTCAATTAACATTAGCAACGGCAGGGACCCACGGCGTGCCAAAAGATGAAACTGGGGTTAGGGGGTATCATGTGGGGAAAACTATGGACCTCCCCGTTTTGCCCTGACCCCTTTTTTAACATCTCTGCCCCGTACCCATCAAAGCCTATCATGGCTTTCAACATAATGAGTTACTTTAGGGACTACTTGCATCATTTTTACACAGGCTATATCATAGTCAAACGTGTCGTTCAGTGTCATGCGTGTAGTGCAAGTAGTGCTCTCAATAAGCAGCACAGTGTGATTGTGATTTACCACTTGATGCACTAGCAGGACTTCTTATACAGTCGAGCCTTGCTGGCTGAGTTGTGGTCGGCCTCCTCAGTCTACATTGTTGTCTGCAAAATCTTACTGAAAATTGCCAGTTCTGTGCCAGTGTTTCCTCCCCTGTACCCCGTTCCGAAGCCCCCCCCTTCCCTGTTAGGTTCTTTTCAGACTATACACCCTACTTGAACACTTGATGCACTTTCTTTTCTTAATTTATATCTTGGCAAGGTTGCCTGTCATTTAAATCTGAAAACGTGTTTCTGCTTTTTAGTGGAAAAGGCCTTAAGTTGGTGGAAATGAGTTATTGGACTGAATGCACAAGCAACATTCTTCAAAGAGCTTCTTTCTCTTAACCAAACTGTATCCGAGTGACTCTGTGACAGGAACGGTGTTAGTTTTGAATTTTTAATGATGGGTAGGATGATTGATATTAAACTTGTTGTTTTTTTTCATAGGATTTTTTTTTTTTTCTTGTTTGCCATCAATTGTACCTTGCTCAAGGTGGGACCACTTAAATACTGGCGAAATGGTTCACCGAATAAATTTTACAGTAATTCTGTTGCCACATTTGGGTTTTCTGTCTTTGACAGTTGAACACAAGTTAATATTAATAAAATTGACGTCACTGTTCTCTTGCGCTTAAACAACTGCCTTGTATTGGTGGTCTGGCTACAACAACAAATTGTGACTTTCCTTGAGTAAAGCTTGTTGTGGGTTTTACACACATTTGTCACAAGTATCAACATGAAGGGCTCTATAAGCTCTCAAAGAAATGCCCTGCTTTATAATGACACTGCCACCTTTAGAGCACCATGCCATCACCAACAAATTAAAGAGAAGCTTCCCATGAAATTTTGTGATGTTTTAGGTTTACAGTACCATCTAGTGCTTAGAGAAAAAACTACATTTGTGTTTTTTCCAGGAGAAAAGATATCAAAGCAGTTGATGTCTTGTTTTTCTAAACCAGCTGTGGTAAAATCACAAAATTGAGCAGTAAGAAAAGGAACAAAAAAACAATCTTGTCAAAGTGGAATGAAGATGTGTATATACATTTTTATGAACAAAAAGCCTTTTCACTAGGAATTTCATTTTGATGCAATGCATTGCATACAACAAAACTGTGTTTCTTCATATCCTTTGTTGCACCAAGCACCTTATCATTATGACCCGTGGGTGTTGATGTTTTCACTTTTGTTGCCCTTGTACTTCTGGTTCAGTGCTGTCCAAACGTGGAAATGCTGTTCTATTCAAATGAAACAAGTTTACAAATAACGTTTCGTCTAAATTACAACTCTCGCTTCTTTGAGCATTTAAAGGAAACATTTTTGAAGTAAGAGACAAAAGTGGCCCAGTAGGATCGAACGCTAACAAATACTTCTGTCATTGTGTTTTGTGTGCCAGAGCTAGATGAAATATAAGACTACCAAAAAAGTTTTATCTAAATTTCACACAAACCCAGTCCTACTGGTTTCGTATCCCTATTGATGTTTTTCACAACCCCCACAGGACTCGTACCTGTACGTTCAGAAGATGCTTATGTAACACCCAAAATTGCAGTGTGACAGTGGAAGTTGAAACACATGAGAAGTGTGGCAGGAAATGTGATGCTAGGCGCTCATGTGTCAACACAGAGGCCTGTCATGAGCTAGGAACTTCCTTTCAACAGCAGTGGTCAATCTGAAACGTAGTCACATGTGGCGTGGTGCGTTTTAAATTTTAATGTTCCCTGTTGATAGTGCCCCCCCCGCCATAGAGGTTTCAGCCTGTTGCCTTCATCAGCTGTTGCGGGTTCTACCTTTCCAAAATGTATGGAAGTATTATGTGTACTTTTCCATTTCTTCATGTTTTTATGAAAACATTTATTCATTCAGGGAAGTTTCTCTGAGAGAAAGCTTCTTTTTAGCAGGAACTCCCCGATCACAGTCACACCTGGAAGCTGCCCTTTACAGCCACAGTTTGAGCAGCTCCACTGGAGTAGTTTGGCTGAAGGGTACATCAGTGGTGGGATTAGACCGACGACCTCCGCCACACACTTACTATATAAACAAGGGCAACAAATAAACAGGATATGAAATCAGAATAAAGTGATTATTCATCCGGTGTCTATTTTAAATTCATAAACATTACGTGAACTAATGGTTTCTGTTTTCATTTTGCGTACGGTGTGACAGCATGTCTCATGACAGATGATTCAGAAAATCTGACATGAGGTTTAGGGAAGGCATTTTGGTTTAGGAATAACCAAACAATAACATGATTCTGGTCACTACCGATTTATCAACAACCTCCTAACATAAAGAGAAAATAATTGCTGGGAGTTACAAAAATATTAGAAAAAAATAAAGATAAAAAGTTTTTTAAAAAACAGCTTTAATTTAGAAGTTATTACATAAATAAATGTGGGATTGGAAAACTAATTGTATGCTTGCCTAGTAATATAGTTGCAGCCCTATACAAGCACTGTGTATAATGTGTGACTAATAATTAAACAGTAAATATTACTGGATCAGGTTTATCACATGTACAGAAATAAAACATAGGGGCGCTTTAACATATTGTATTTTAAATATGTGATACATTTGCTTTGGTGAATTTGAAAATCATATCTTCCTGTTCTTTCTTGAGCAAATCAAAATCTGTAGATGAGGTAGACAGGACCCATGGTTATTGAGATGGGAGGAGTGTAGAGAAATACACTTTTTGTTTGTTCCTCATCTCCCTTGTCACACGCTCATTGCCTCCTACAAAGAAGACTGAATGGTGAGTATTTTAATCCTTAAAATAACAACTTTTAAAACAACTTACTTATGATGGTTGATATTGAATTAAGACGTGTACTTGCAGTAAACAGTTTATAGCCATTAATACCTCAATGAAAGTGGACATTTACAATTGAATATGGAATTGTAAGAAAAATGTAAATAAATGTAGGGTTCCTCATTTTTCCTTTTAACCTTAATGCTGCATTATATATGTATAAACCAAAAGTGTTTTAAGTGACAGAAAATATCCCACTGCCATAAAAATGTTATATACTGATATAATAAAAATAATCGACTTTCACTGAGTTAAATCCTTTAATTCCTGTTTCTTTGAAAAAAGTAAAAATGTTTAATTGTTTCATGCTATTTATTATGTTTACACTGTCCCAACAACCTATTTAAATGGCACGTTAGTTTGTGCTTTACTGTAGATGTACAGATGTGCTGTGACAGCCTTTGTGTGTGCTGCCTGCTGTGCGTCTGTTAAAAAGTACAAGTTGCATTTCCATTAGACTTCTGTTAACAGGTTTATGACTGAAATGTTATGTTTTTGATTGCTATCCTCAGATCCAACTATGTCTCCTTTTACCATGGACTTTGGACTTGCATATGATGAACTCAACTTTACTTATAACGACTCAGGGTTCACCCTAAACCCCGATACGCAGCCATGCCACTTCTCCATCCCAGATGCGGTGACCTTTGCTGTCAGTGCGTTTTACATCCTCATCTTTCTGCTGGCCATTCCTGGAAATCTGGTCGTGGCAGTGGTGATTTCCCTTTCCAAGCAGTCGCTGTCTCCCTCTGACCTCTATCTCCTCCACCTGGCAGTGGCCGACCTCATTCTGGCCACCACTCTCCCATTCTGGGCCACCTCTGTTACGCAGGGTTGGGTGTTTGGAGACGCCATGTGCAAAATCATGACCATCCTCCAAGAGCTGAGCTTCTACTCGAGCATTCTCTTCCTGACTTGCATCAGCATGGACCGTTACATGGTGATTGTGCGAGCTATGGAGACTCGCAGGGCTAACCGGCAGCTAGCCAGCTTGGGAGTTTGTGCTGCTGTCTGGGCTGTTGGAGCGCTTCTGTCTCTGCCGGGGCTGTTCACTTCTGCTAGACCTTCTCATTCCTCCAGTCAGACTGTGTGTACAGATGCATATGATCCCAAAACAGCTAACAATTGGAGGCTGGGCACCAGAATTCTCCGCCACACTTTGGGTTTTCTTATCCCCTTGGCCATCATGCTGCCCTGTTACGGAGTAACCATCCGCCGCCTCCTTAACATCCGTGGGGGGTTTCAGCGGCAACGAGCCATGAGAGTGATTGTGTTCGTGGTTGTTGCCTTCCTGCTTTGTTGGACACCGTACCACATTGCGGTGATGGCAGACACATTTTTCAGGTTGAACATAGTGCCGTACCGGTGCCCAGCAAGGATGGCAGTGGATCAGGCCATGTTCACCACCCAGAGTCTGGGCCTGCTTCACAGTTGTGTCAACCCAGTCCTGTATGCTTTTGTGGGAGAGAAGTTCAGGAGGAGGCTGTTTCAGATCCTGAAGAAGATGGGCATCTTGAAGAGAACATCAATAGCAAGAAGCAGCAGGTCTTCGCTGTCATCAGAAATCACATCCACGTTCATGTGAGAACACCAAAGAGACGCTTCTGGACTCTCTGCATGAGTTAATACATCAGTGCTGATGTTATGGACTCAAGTTGCCTTCAACATTTCTCCAAATTTGTAAATGTGTTTTCAAGCTTTGTTATATTTTATTTTTTTACTTTCAAAAAATCTTGTTTAACTTGGTTTTGGTTTCACTCCGGCAAGTTAGGCTGCACATGTCAACATCATATTTTTGTGGTTACCCATTTAAATCCCCTCGCCCTCCTCAGTCACGTCTCATTCTGAAGAAACTGTGGAAAACATGTTTTTCAAGTGTGACAATATTTCAACACAGCAATACCATGTCACAACACCAAGACAAAACATCCGCTGATGGACACCTAGAGATGCAGGATCTTGAGTTACGAAAATTCAGTGTTAGATGTTGAACCGATGTCATTAAGTATAGCATTTGAATGTGGATAATTAAAATGAATTTAAATTTCCAAACTAATGTGACTGTCCTTTGAAAGAGGGTTTTACTTCCAGCTCAATTTTATTGCACGGACTGCAGCAGAAACATGAAACTATCTTGTACATTACTATATATCTCCATCCATGTTTTTATTTTAATGTATTTACATTTTTTTTGTAACCTCTTTGAGGTTTATGTATATTTAGCTGAACGCTGCAGGTTTTCATTCACATGCCAAACTATATGCAGTGTCTGTATAGTTGCAATCATCAATAAAGTGTTCTATAAACACGTACACTGCACTGTTTCTCTGATTAATGTAACTCCACTGAGTCACCTGATATGTTACCAAAACATAAACAGCTGATAGAAGATAAAACTTCCCTCTAACTAATCCAGCAAGTAATGTTTTTTGGGTGGTTTACAGCCACAGCATGGAGAAGTTGTGATGACTGCAGCAGCAACGCGACAGTAATCACTGGAGATCAGATGGGGAAAAATACGGTTTGACTACAAAATTATCCCTGGGAAGTGCAGCTGACAGGAACCACTGCTTATTAAAAATAGCAGAAGAAATATATTTAGCTTATTACTACATTATGTTGGTCTCTACACAGTTGATTCAGGTTTAATACATGCCACACAACCAAACCAGAGCTAATATAAGTCAGGTTGATTCAATTCTTGTATGTTGCATTACAACACTGTGGATACAATGGAATAAAGATCAAATCTTGGTGCTCTTCACTGTCCAGCATGGAGCTTTTTGTAAATAGCTTCCAAAATGAAATAACACTAAACGATTTTGAAGTATTATCGACAGTGTATTTGCATTTTCCAATAAACTAGAAAAATGTATTTCCATACAAGCATACAAGAAATTCAACAGTATTGTGTCTTTCCAGAAAACAATGCATTAGACATAGGCAGAGAGGCTCTGTCTCTTGGATAAATAGTAAATTTCACGTTTCCTGATTTTCTTACTAGGTGAGTCCTGTTTTACTAAATGAAATTGCGTGATTCAGGTCTCGCATGTTGGACTTGCTTGTCTCAGGCCTCTTAATCAAGGCACCTACATGTACATCGGGCCTCGTGCAAGAACCACCCGTACGAACAGGTTTGTTCTCAAGTGGCTCATGTGAGTGATTCTGGAGAAATTGCTGCATTCACCAATTTTTGTAGTATTTTGAATTTTCTCCAACGTACGAACACAATTGTGCGGTCAAGACCTGTCGTCCGAGTCATGTGCAAGTAGTCTGCAGTTATCTCAAGCCAAGATGATCATACCGACTTAAATGATGAACTTATTGAAGGTTAATCTTTTGGATGCCTGACGCGCCGAGGCATCCAAAAGATTAACCTTCAATAAGTTCAAAGATCCAAAAGAAAAGATATATTGGCAGGGACAGATGAACGGTTGTTGTCGCTGTTTAGATGACCATGGGTTGTGCTTCTGCAAATGTGAAATGATTGACTCATTGACCCATTGACTCATGTATAACACTTTTGTCTCCCCCTTTGTATCAAAACCCGTCAACACCAGTTCGCCAGAGCGGGAATGTCGCCACAGACACCGGATTTAAAAACTCTGGTATACTGCGAGTACAGAGAGATTTACCAGGCAGTGAATGCTTAATCAGCAGTGTGTGAACTCGTTTGGCAAGGACTTTAATGTAACCTATGTTCATTTAAAAAGTCCCGGACTCCAGCAAGTACAAATTTTATAAAACTTTATACTTCTACTCTACTACATTTTAGGGGCAAATATTGTACTTTTTACTCCAATTTGTCTGACAGTTTTAGTTACTTGATTATCAGATTACAATTTGCTATAGCCTTTTTGTCCAGTGAAAACCTTGTGTCTCCAAATTTGGTCAATTTAAATATAAATGTTTTTGATAGGCTGAAGTGTTCCTCTATGGCTTCGTAAAATTCTCCTGCTTCTTAAGCTAAACAAACTACTTTAAAAACCCTGTTGAATCAGCTGGAAAATGCATCCTCACATTGAAAACAGGTTTTTCAATGTGGATTTTTGAAAGATACATGGTTCTCACAGGACGGAAACATATGATGATCTCAAAGAATATCATGCATTGCTATAGATGAAACTACGCAACAGTAGACTAAGTAGTTAAATTAGCACAACCATAAACACCTGCAGCAGTAAAATGCAACGTGCACATTAATGCAGCAGTAGTCTTAATCCAGAAACATCATCTGCATAATGAGTACTGCTTGTGTTTTACACATTGAGCTACTTGTATAATGGACTTAGCTTGGCCCCTAATCCTTGTTTAACAATGCACACAAGATTCACACTTGCAGCATCCGTCCATTATTTATAACTGTGTGTCCTTTACAGGGTCGCGGGGAGCTGGAGCCGATCCTAGCTGACAATGGGCGAGAGGTGGGGTACACCCTGGACGGGTACAGTTCAACTTGAAATGTTTCCATTTAAGAAGACACTGGCAGTTGGTATGTAGGTTTATTGTCACAATATAACAAGTTATGGAGTGAAATTTTTGTAACTCCCTTCTGCTACATAGAAGATAATATACATTAATACAGAATCAATTATGAAAAATGGTAACAGAAATAAACTATAATCAATGGAGCAGTGCTGAGGATGAATTAGAGTTGAAAGGCTGATAGCTTGGGGAAAAAAGCTGCTCTGCAGTCTGGTGGTGCGGCAGCAGAAACTTCTATATCTCTTCCCAGAATGCAGCAGGGTGAACAGGCTGTGGCTGGGTGGGTTCTGTCCTTTAGGATCCTTTGGGCTCTGCGTAGTCACCTCACTGATATCACTGATGCTCGGGAGATGGGTACCAATGAGCCCTCCGGTCCTGGGCCGTGCACATCCCATGCCAGTGTGTGATGTTTCCAGTCAGGATGCTTTCTATTGCTGACAAGAACTTGGCGACGAGATCAGCTCCTTGGTTTTGCTGACGTTGAGCCGTAGGTTGTTCTCTGAGCGCCGCTCTGCAAGATTATCAATTTCCTCCTGATATGAAGTCTCATTTTTGTTTGAAATCCGGCCGATGATGGTGGTGTCGTCCGCAAACTTCACAACAGAGTTCTCTCCGTGTCGAGAGATGCAGTCGTGGGTGCACAGTGTGAACAGCACACAGCCCTGGGGGGCTCCGGTGTTGAGCACTAGAGTGGAGGAGGTGTGTCCACCAATCCGAACTGACTGGGGTCTGTTTGCAGAGATTTGAATTCAAACCCACAGTGCTGAGTTTGCTGATCAGTTTCATGGGGAGATTGTGTTGAATGCTGAGCTGAAATCCACAAACAGCATTTTGATGTAGCTGTTGTTTTTAGCTGAGTGGAGGGCAGTGGAGATGGCATCCTCTGTGGATCTGTTGGTTCTGAAAGCGAACTGGTGAGGGTCCAGGCTGGGTGGGATGTTGTTCTTTATGTGCTGAAGAACCAGTTTCTCAAAGGACTTCATCAGTAGAAAAGCATAACTAATGTTAACCTACTTTTTTAACAGTTTCACGTGTTTTTTTTGTTTGTTTTTTTACCTCCATCTATCTTCTAATATACTTCCTGGATGCTCAATGTTGTCAGTAAATGTAGAAGGTAGTTGAAATATCTCTTTTAGGGCCAAAGCTGCCAGCTCGCAATGTTAATAGTGATAAATATTTTCTTTCTCATGATATTTGACCACCTACGTCAGCCTCTACATTTGACCTACAAATTAAATATCTGTCCCATACAGACCGGCCCCTCCTCTGTGCCAAGTGTTGCACCATCTCACATGTTCTACTGACCTCAGGTTGGCTAAAAATGACAAGGGGGCGGGAACCTAGCAATGAGTGGGCAGACGGCTCACAGCTGTCATTGTAAGGCTTGCTGGGCAGTGACTGTCATTTCCCCCTTCGGACTGACTGGCAGAGCTAGGGGGAGATCATGAGTGGGGTGGTTTAGCTCATGGGACAAGGAGGGGGGGGTGCACTGTGCAACTTGCTGGACGGGACTTTGCATACTTGCATTCAAACAGAAGCCAAGCAAGAGCGCATCTCAAGGCCGCTGGGAATAAAGAGGAGACTCGCTGAAGACTCACACACCTTGTTCTGCGGAGAAGTTGCTGGGAAATAATTACAACAGGCTGAAAAGTCAGAGAACATCAGGAAAAGGAGGGGGAAAAGCGGAGCCGTCACTTCCAAGACAAGTCAGGGGAGCTGTTAATGCAACATGATCCAGTGGGTCCTGCCCTAAAAATACCTCTGCGCAGGAGAACGGTAGCTATCTCTATCTGCTTAATTACCTGGTAATCAACAATTTCTTTTTCTTCTTCGGACGACAACTGAAGTCAGAGAACAGTGATTTGAGGAGAATTTATCCACGGCAGATATGTTTCTTAAAATTTCAATTTGTCTTTTCTAGTAAGAGCAAGTTAAAGACTATCCTAAATTTAGAAAACAAAATGTGAGAACTGTGTTAACTTAATTTATATGTAAAGCCTGCTCATAGACTCTAATGTCCTCACTGGATTTCTGTTTAGAATACTGAGAAAGGGCCCAGTTGTACAATCCACGCACACAGAATCCATTGTAGGATCTAGCAAATCAGTTCAACCATGAGAAAAGCTGAGGTGCAAATGACCCTGAAAAAAGGGGCAGATGAAGCAGTGGCACCCCCGAGCCCCATCATCCCCCCAAAACGATCCAAAGTGAGCCCAGAGCATGTTGTCCCGGAACCTCGAGGACCTGGTCATCCCACGGCAACGCCACCTGTTTTTATACGCAAAATGAGGAACGCCGCTGTGGGGACAGGCTGCGACATCCGTCTCAAGGTGACTGTGGCCGGGGACCCCCAGCCCTCCCTGTACTGGTACCACAATGATGACCTCCTCAACATGGAGAACCAGGAGTACGGAGGACTCTGGATTAGGGATTGCAAACCCAGTGATGCTGGCCTGTACACCTGCATCGCCAACAATCACCTGGGAGAGGCACGGAGCAGCGCTGTCCTCGCTGTGTTGGATCTGGGTGAAGGTATTGCTAATGAATACATTTAAAACTTCACATCTAGATCGGTCTTCTTGTAGAGAAGGTTTAGTTGTTTTTAGATTGAACAGTCCATGTGGTGTCTGAATCAAACAGTTTGAGGAACTGCTATAGTTTAACATTCAACTCAAGTATTCAGAAACCTGAAGTAAAATGGAGCTGGAGTACAAAACCTACAGTTCATGCTAGGAACCCCTTTATTATATTAACCTCAAGCTGAATGTAGGAATGCGAAATTAACCAAAATTACACAGGATGCAACAGTCACCCCAAAGGCCCAGCCCCCTGAGTAGCAAGAACTAACTAGAAAACATGGGCGTGCTACATTTGCTGGAACATTAAGTGATAATGCTGACTAATATCTCAACCAGGACACAAGCTGCTGTATCTACTGTAGATACTACTGTGGTGTTTGGATGTAAATACCATCCTTGTCATATTTCACTGTTCATTTAGGTGGTTGTGGGGCTAAATGGTTACTGGGCAGTCAATATTTCTCTATAAATATATTCAATGCCAAACATTATTAAGTATAAATATAATTCTTTACAATAAGAACAATTGGACGTACTGGAAAACGTAGCACGCAATTGATTATTTCCCAAAGCACATGAAGACGATATAAGACGAGATAAGTTGTTGCTAATGCTGGGTTTAGTTTTTACCCAAAGCATCTGGACAGGCGCACAAAAGCAACAAGCATAGGATTACACTGGTACTGGTACACAAAGACACGAGTGTGTACTAGAATTGTTTCAAATAGCTTGTGCCATATAGTAAAGTGTGATGGACCAGGTACTGATCAAATTATTTTTATTACAGTGCATTAGTTCAATTTGTCATCCTATTGTGCAGAGAGGATAGAAAGATGGTTGTTATAACTACATTTCGGAAGAGATAGAAGTTTATCTTTTATAGGGGACGCAGCGGAGGTCTTGTGTTGTTTTTATGTGTTATTGTGGGTATCTCTGTTTGAGATTAGCATATGAAAAGAACGTTGATTAGATTTCCACCATGCATGCAGGGACACTGGAAATGAATCAGCACTTGCTTTGGACAGATTTGGCCAAAAGTGAGCTTTCGAGAGCGTATTACAGTCAGATTCCTCAATGTCTAGCCAAGGATGCTCTGAAGGCCAATGCAGCTCTTCTCTGTTAAAAAAAAACTTGCATTTTGCTCAACAAAACCTCTTTTTATGCATCTTGTGATCTCCAGCACTGATCTAAATTCAGCTCACCTGACTGCTTTGACCACTTCAGCTACTTTGAAAAATGACATTACTATCTCCACAAATGTGCCCGTCATATATCAGCCCCAAATGCTTTGTCACTGTTCCGCAGTGCTCGGTGTGTAGTGGAAACTCACTCTTCAGTTCAGAGCTGCCGCTTCCTGCTGAGAGAGCATCGTTTATGTGGCATGCATTCGTCTGCGCAAAGATGTCAAGACTCATCACTGCTGGATACAGTTCAATCAGTTTAACATAAGTAACGTTTTGGCAAATGATGGCATTCTCTGACGCTGTAGCATAAAGGACTGGGTGCTTACATAACGATCCCTGCTGGCTTCAAGCAACAAGATGCTTTGTGCAAGCTTATAGGACAAAAAGTGGGTACTAAAAGAGTGGTGATGTCTGCAGACTGGACAACACCATGACAAGGATTCAATTTAGTGTGGGCAGCAAGAAACCACAGTGTATTACATTTGCTTTACTATATAAATATTGGATGCTTGGATGGAGTCCACATAAAAGATGCACTATCAAGTCTGAATGCTTGAAATTTAATAACAACCCCCCACCCCCTCTTCCCGCCTAGTTTACAAAAAAGATGCCGATAAACACACTCAAGTTTCCATTTCAGTTTGTTTGTTTTAAACACTTTTCTTCCAATAATTTGTTATTTTCAACTTAATATAAATCAGTAGGACTGACTTTGTTATGAAAGCACCTGATCAAAAATATTACAAATTAGAAAATGAAGATAAGAAACCGATACTATAAATATAATAATTATACCAGATTCAGTCGTGAATTGATCAGCATAGATTTTGGGCTTGACTGATGAAACTTTGTTTGATCCTTGAACTCCACTTCACATATTTTCAGCAGAATGAAAATGTTGTGTTCAGTCTTCACAGTTCCACCGCTGTGTCAACCTCAATAATGTATTGCATGCATCACACCAGGGGAGCCACAATATTTTGAAATGCAGTACAAAAGAGAAGTAAGATGGAGATGGAATTACAAAAACAAAATGCGGTTTTATGTAAAGGCAACACAACCGTCACCTAGTTCTGTTTCAAGTAAGACCAGTCCGTCAGTTTAGAGACTTTCAGCTGGACAAGAGCATTGTGAGCACAAACAGTGAGGATTATATAAGCAGGGATCCATGCGCTTCTGTGCTCCTGGGTCCTCTGTTTTGTGTTGTGGTACACTCAAAATGATCTTAGACTGGATGCACTGTGTGATTTTATGCAACTGTATATCACAAACAGTGGATATCAGAAACCAAGATCCTGGTTCAGAAGTTTCTCCATTTTAACCTTCAGTTTGATTCAGCTCTCTATACTGCTTTGCCATGTGCGCAGTCTACAGCTGTCCCATCACTCAATGAAACTGCCTGAACCCTTTCTCTCTCTCTCCCTCTTTGAAAATGTCTCTCTGTACCGCCCCCCCTCGTCCACCAACTCTGCCTAGTTATTTATACAGAGGAATGTGCCAGGCCGAAGATTTTTGTGATGTTAGCAGGCTAACATCTCTCCTGTTACGCAGGAAGACATCACTGCTAAGTTTAGCCCGGCCCAGTATGACTTTTTTCCCCCTCTGCTAATCAGGGGAAGGGCCAATTTTAAATCCACAACAGCTACTAAATACGCAGGAGCATAAAGATGTCTGCCATATGTTGTGATGTCATGCAGCTTTCATGATCCATACCGTTATGTATAATGTCATGTCATAATGTCTGTATCCTCCTGCATTTAAAATCTAATATTGATTAAAGGATGAATATAAAAAATAAATTGATAGATGAAATACTTTAATTCTGTCAAATATATATATATATATATATATATATTATTTAATATATATATATATATATTTTTGGCCGCCTGGGGGCAGCAAAACAAGTTGCAAACAGAAAGTTGGAATATTATCACTGTATGATGTTATGGCAAATACATTAGCTCATATAAAAATATTGATTAGTGGTGCTTTGAAACTGCATTAACTAGTTCATTGATCTGGCCAACGCATGAGCAAACAGTTGCCTATTTCTACATCCAACATTAACTTTCATGTAGAGTCGTGTTTCTACTTTCTGGAGGTGGAAGAGAGCGGTGAGGCTGAACCAAATAGTAAGCTGCAGGACGTACAACCAAAACGATGAGCTAAAAGACACTAAAACGTTGCATAGAGCTGATGAGGATTGCAGAATTGGGCGATTCTCTGACCAATAACAGCTCAGTAACTGTTCGATAGAGATTTTATTTAAAAGCCTGTTTAAAGCTTGCAGAGTAATCACACTGTTTGGAGAGATCTAATACTGGAAACCACAGATCTCACAACTGAGTGTGCCCATGGCCCCCTTCCAGGATGTTTCCTCACCATGTTGTCTTCCTCCTGGGTCATGAATGTGAATGAACAGGTGGAGCTGCAGTTACACTGTGGAAATCCCCTGCATCGCCATGTTGCTTTGATGAGTAGGTTTAATGGTAGCCTAGAAAAACAAATTAATGTTGTTTAATGGGCAAGAAATCTGAATCTAAACTATGTTTATGAGTGTATAAGAGATTTCTAGTTTCCATGCTCATATTCAATAGAATGTGATGTAATGGGAGTGATGAAAAACAGAGAAGGACATAGTGACGAGTAAATGTGGTTGAAATACTGAAATCTGTCCCAGGTCGCCTCTCAGAGATCAGTAGCCACCTTTTGCAGTGGGGATTATTTATTATGATAAATATTATGATAATAATTGGGTATTAACATTATTATACAGTATTAGTGCTAATGAAACACCATTGAAAATATCAATCTATTAATTGCCTCACATCTAAAAGTGAACAGCAGCAAAACCCAAATCCATTAACTGCAACCAAATATCACTTTTTATGATATAAATGTGGTATTTTGTATTCAGTACAGCATAATGAACATTTCTTACCTTTTATTTCTCATAACCCTTAGTTATGTACCAATAACCAGGATGCACAGAAACATAAGCAATAATATACAGTGAAAGTGGTGGAATGGTTAACTTATGATTCTTAAGTTAGCTGTCTTAACTTGAAAAAAATGTTGGAAATATTTCAATATGGAATCCCTTCGCGTTACATTTGCTGGGCTGCTGGAATAACAAAATGCACCACCTGGCAACAAAATGGCCCCAGTGCATTTCCAAGATGAGTGTAAATGTTAATTAACACTTGATTGTCTTTCACAAAATAAGGATTCTGGCAATGTAGCGAGGTCATTCCACACGTCGTCAATTAAATTTTCTGAACATTTGCAGATACAAGTACAATTAAACAAGGTAATAAAAAAAAATGTTTTTTAATTTTTTTTGGCCACTTGGGGGTAGAAAAACACTAACACACAGCCACCCTCTCAAGATATTATGGCACGTCAGGAACCACGTGGGTTGATCACTGCGAGCAACTCCTTTCACGTTACATGTAGTCATTTTATCTGTTGTTATTATAAAAATGTTGATTAATGAGGCTATCTGAAAACACAAATGCTAATACTGCATTAAATGTGCATTATTTAGCATTTCAGCGTCAATAGGTCATTTTAGGGCTTAACCCTGTCGCCAGCAGTGTTGGAGATATATCACTTTGATGAATAACACATTATATATATTTAAACAGAGAGAGAACACAATTGTTCCGCCAGAGGTTATTATTCCAGCATTATTAAAGCATGCTGAAGCTAACACTAAAACTTTGTATTATTTTTGTCACAAGACTGAGAATCATGACATATTTTCCCTTTGTTAAATTAATGTTGAATTCATATATGAAAAAAAAGAACAGGTCCACATAACATGCAGCTGCCAAGGTAACAAGAAGGCACCCCCATGACCTGAGATTACATAATCAACAGACCGTGTAACAAAGCCTGTAGGTTAGGTGTTTGCAATTACAAATGTCATAAGTACATTGTCTGCACACTGCACATTTGTGGCTGCAACCATTAGATATTTATTATGAATTATATTTATGTACCTTTTTGCACAATGCTGTAAAGTAAGTTTGTGCCTTAGGTTTATTTAACATTGTGAATTGAATTAGGTGTGCGAGCAAACTCTCAGCATGCTCACTGTGTCATTTTGTCCTGAGCACAGTGTTATGCTATGCGAATTGAAATGTCATCTTTGAGCGTAGCTATTTCTGTGTATTTTTAATACTCGGCGGTGGAATGAAATGTGTGCTCAGTAATGCTTTCTCCTTTCCCTCAGGGGAAATAATTCTTGTAGCATGTGATAAGGGTTGCAGAATATTCAAGACTTGTTACACCAAATGTATCAAACAGGAGCAGCAACTCTCTGCTGTGAGCACAGCAATCCAGCCTATCATCTCCTTTGGAAATAGGATTGCTTTGTGTAGCCAGTCTAAAGCAGCCAGTAACACATTTCCTGTGAGAGCTAACAGTGTTCCAGCAATGCAGAGGAGTGAGGAGGTCCCTTTAGCTGTTGCAGCGATTCTCCCCTTCTCTGCCGACAACACCACACGGACTCATTACAGCAGTTGAAGAATAAGACACAGACACATGGGGAGGAAGGGAAAAAAATGAATAATGTCAACCAATGCTGTAGAACACTGATCTCAAGAGGGCTGGATCACTCCCACTGTTTTTTCTGCCTATCGGTGTGCACTGCCTGTGGGGTGGAACACAGCGGGGGAAGATGCTTACACTGTCGCTGGTTATTGTGTGGACAGGGGGGCTCCCTCAGAGTGGATGATAAGCATTCAACAGACATTTCCACCTGCGGATGGAGGTCTATGCGCTGTGCTTTTCAGAAACGGATTCTCTCAGAAGAAGTGCTGGGACTCTGAGGTGCAACTTGTTATATAATGGACCAAAGTGCCTTCTTTCCATTTGTCTTTTGCATTTGATTGAGAAGCTTTTACTTGCATGTTAGCAGACTTACAGTATATATTAAGTTGAATCTTTTACATCCAAGTCAGATATTACTTGCTGATGTCTTCATAGAAAATGTCCTGATCTTGGCGTATAGTAATGGCTCGGAACCCCCAGTGTGTCTCGGGGAATACCCTACTGCTGAATGTAAGCCAAGACAAAAAATACCTGTCGAGGACATACAAACAGTGGCCATGAAAAAAATCCAGACCAAAGAACAAATCAGGCAAGTGCTATTTCATGTTATCTTTGTCTGTCATACGTCTATTCATTTTCCTCCTACACTGATTCAACCTATGTAGAACCTAGAAGACTGTAAAATATTTCGTGTGACATGCTGACAGAAGCATTTTTATTAACATTGCTGCTCAACAACTGGCCACACAATTGACCAATTGTTAGATACAATGACACGAAGCTACTATGTACAGTAATTAACAATAGAGCATTTTGGAATATAATCTCCTTGCCCAATAGAAACTAGCAACTTTGAGTAAACACCCTTCTCAAAGCACCGCCGTAGCTTTGAACTTCAAGGAACTGCAGAAGACTAACTAAATGCTGATACTGTGATGTTTTTCAGACTGATGTTGCTCATGTATAAGGGTGTGTGTGGGGGGGGTGTTTCTTATGGGCCTCTTTATTATTAGATATACATATTGTGAAACTATTAACAATATCCTAAACTGGAAACATGTTCTAACCCTAATATTAGAGTGTTAATCTTAAATTAGCAGAATCGAAAATAGCATCAAAAAGATGAAAGACAAGACCTGTTTTCTTTTGCCCTCTTAAAAATGTCACAACAACAAAGAGAGCATAACTCTGACATTAAGATAGTATTCAATAAAGCGTAAATCTCATTTTGGAAGATGTAACTTGAGCTGTGTGGTTTTCTAAAGCGTTGCAGTGACAGGTTCGTGGGCCATACATTTCTCGGACTATAGTGGGATATGTTCAGTAATACTTCTGACATCATACCCCCCGTCAAGCCAATCTAACTAAGCCGTGTGATGTCTAAATTCCCCTTCCAGAACTTGCTTACTACTCAAGGTGTGCTTTACAGTGGAGTTGAAAAAATCTCTCTAATTCACAAATGCAACACACACATGGACATTTTGTGCACCGTTCGTTGAGCGATGTGTCACCAAAGTCAGCAGGCTTCATCCTCTTGGGATCATGAATGTTTGTACAGAATGTCATGGCAATCCATCTAGTAGAGTTGTTGAGGTATTTCAGTCTGGACCAAAGTGGTGGACCTCAAGCCGCACCACTAGCAAACGAGTGTACCTTTAATTCAAGCCTCCTGTGTGTATACCCCTTCTTATTAAATCTGGCACTTTCCTGCAGCATGTGAAGTACCCCCTGAACTGTAGCCTTCAAAATGTTATGAGTAGCCGCTTGGAGATTGCAGCAACGTGTTTTACTTTTTACTAAAACCTTGAACAATTTTTCACAATAATGATAAATATGTCAACAGAAAGTAGTGGCCCTTTTCCGTTGCATTGCTTAAGTTTTTTTCCCCTTTATATTTCACATTCTCTCTTTTTCATAGTGCCTCTCCTCATTAAGCATTTTCTTTTTCCCATTAAGCTATCAACACAATATAATCAATGCTGAGTAAAGACATACAGAAGCTTGTAATTTCCATGCCAATTATTTGGATTATGAACCTGATGCGCGGCTAGCTATAAGAACATATGTTGTCTCAACAGATATTTATTTACTTTGTGATTTAGTAATTATTACGCTACTGGAAATGTGTGCAGTTTTTTGTAAGTGAACACTGCTTTAGTATTTGAGATTTGGACAAAAAATGGCTATGAATGCTTTGGGGAAACAGTTGTACATATTGTAAACACTTTGTAAAAATCTTATATACTATGTGTTCAACATACTCTTGGTGGCATTTTTCATTAGATGATTATGTGCTACTCTGGAAAACAGCATTGTATACGTCCATGGGATTGTTATTTTGAAATCTGCAGTGTTGTCATATATAAATATGTGAATGTGCATGAATGGATTTTATAGCTTTGAGTAACAGCATGAGCTTGACACACACAAGCCACGTTGAGAATTCGCCAGCTTTGCTTTTTTTATATTAAAAAATAACTGGTTGACATTGAAGAACAAATAAACAAATTTAGTGTATAACGTTTAGTGGATTTTGTTTACCACTGAATTCATGCAAGCGTTTTCAGTATTTTTCAAGTTCAGTATGACCAACATTATCCTATTGTGTTCTCTTACTGCCAGGGAACAACAGATAGCCTCTGTTTTTATAAGTAATTCCACCTACTGTGTTGCAAACACCTCATGAGAGCTGCTGGGATGCCAATGACTCAAAAGAGCTTTCTATTTTGAGTTCCACCAATGACTGAATATTCTCTCAGTCTGAGGAAAATATCTTTCAGATGGTACAGCTGGAACACATTTTTAGATTTAAAAGGGATAAAATGGAAGGTTGATTTTCTACTAAAAATACTGAAAATTTTGTTATTTTGCTTCTATGCATTATATTCCCTTCCTTAATATTACCTCGCAGATGTTAATGAGATAATTATGAATGATAAAGACTCAGCAACAATTCAGCTGCAGCAAATTTAGTACAGTTAATTTAGCTGCGCTAATGAGTCCCTGAGGGTGATAACTTTTCAAGTTAAAAGACAGTCATAATCAAACAGAGATAAGGTACAATGCAACAGAAAACTAAACTTTAAGTTGAAGTTTATTTAATCTTGGATATGCATTTCTTGAAATATGTATTATGATATATTTTAGAGTTGTGTACCTGTTTTTTCTTTACACCTAAAATCTTTTTGCCCAATTATAATGTGTCACCTTCAACATCAATATGCACTGGGAATTTTCAGTTGCAGTTCAATTCAGCTGAATAGGATTGGTAGTCTGTTGTTTCCTGTAGTAACAGTGTTCTGTCTCGACTTCTTCTGCTGCCACTATGGAAGCATTGCTTTTAACTAGTAACAAAACATCAAAAATGTTTTGTTATGTTGTGTAATGTTATGTTAATTATGTAAATCATTTTATATTGTCACTGATTCTCTTCATATTGTTATTATTTTATGAACCAGTAGTGTTCTGTAGTTAAAATTTTATTCAGTAAAAAAAATATATTTTCCATTGTTTAATTTTATTTTTATTTTTTCAGATTCTGAAACAACAGAGGATGAAGACCAATTTGAGACCAAAGAAGATGGTGGGGATGTTGAGGACCAGGCTGTGCATACAGGTGTTTCCAGCTTTCAAATATTCCTTTGGACTTGTCTTTCATTTCTGTTTTACTTATTTCTATAAATGCTAACATTTATAGGCATTAATACAAATTCTGATATCTTTCAAACGAAGCTCCCTCAGAAGCTCCGCCCCCCAAATTTCAAATCTCTGAGGTTTCTCCAGTGTTGAAACGCCTTAACTCTTGCTTGGTCATATAACTTTCTTCTCTGTTTATACTCTTCAGACCTTTTACTCTTTGGCTGCTTCTCAGCCATCTCTCTTTCTTCCTCTCCAGCACGTTTGAATGTGCAGGTGTATAGAACTCTCTCTCCCACTACCACCTTCCCCCATCACTCCTCTGCACGAGCACAAACGCCACCTGTTGCTGATTGGCTGGAACAATGTTATGTGGCATGGTCCACATCACAATTTCAGTTTTCCATTTAAAAAAACAGTTTTCTGTAGGAAAAACGGATTTTCTTATCAGAGCACACTCAAATCGGAGAGCTAGCAATCTGTGAGGGAATAATTGCTGAATTTAACAAAAATCACTTACTATCCTGTTAATTTATTTTAATTTTTTTTTATTTATTTGGGCAGTGGAATCAGCTGAAAACACAGCCTTTACAATTCGTCATTTGGTCTAATGGTTACAAAAAGGATTGATTAATGCAGCTTTTCATTAGCCTTGCTTCATAATCATTGCAAATACTTGATTGCTTACCTGTACAATATGTCATATCTCCTCTTACATGAGATGCAGTGATGGACAAATGTGCAGAAGATGACAATAGGACACATGGACACGAGGATCACTCCAGCACAACCAGGCAAGAACATGCAAACATGCAAATAGTTCTAGCAGTTTTAAAAAAGACTCAAGTTCCATATTAAAATAAAATACTTGGCAGATCCTGAATTACAAAGCTACAGATTTTGCTTCAAATCATCTGTTTCAGGAGCCAGTCAGAGAATTTTTCAAGAGAATCTCCCCCAGAAGTCCTCCCACCTCCATCACCGAGACTTGTCAAACGCCCCTCCACCTCTCCAATGCCAAGTCGCTCTGGTTCCACTACACCTCTCAGCTTGCGGAAGAAAATTGTTGTGCCAACTGAATACCAAGACACAGTACCTGGGGAGTTTGAAGAAAAGGTTAAACAGCCAAAATCCGTGTCCCAAAGCAGTAACTTGGACTCCCGACCACAGACTCCACTGAGCGAGTACTCTCGGAAAGAATTTACTCTTAGACCATCACCAAAGCTTACCAGGGCAAGCTCAAAGGTTTTTGAGAAAGTCCGTGGCTTAGAAGAGCGGAGACGAAGCCTTGATATTCCAGAAGGTTCCATCTCGGGAAGATCTTGGGCTGGGTTCAATCTTGCTGGATCTGTAGATTCAGATGATGGAGGAAGCCGGTTGGGCATCTCTAGAGAAAGTTCAAAGGAAGATCTAAGGGAAGCTTTGAAAGAGGATGCTGCTGAACGGAGATCTATGTTTAGACAGAGAGCTGCTTCACTGGAGGAGAAACCTCGCTACTCCCAAAAAGTTCAGGACATTGAGAACAAGTTCACTGAAGAACTCCAGCGCATTAAGAAACTTGTTGGTAAGCCTCATCTGAAGAAGTCTTTTTCAACTGAACAGCTCACCCTGAAGAGCAAGCAGCGGCAGCCTCTCAGGAAAATAGAACCTATTCCTCCACAAGTCCTTCAAAAGCTCCAAGAAAGGGAACGTGCCCAGTGGGCAAAGGAACAGAGAGGAAAGGAACTAAGTCAGCAACCAATGCATCAACAACAGCAAACACAGCAAGAACAGCATAAATCCCTCCCCCAAAACACAGCAAGCACTGGTTCAACAACTTTAACTGTCAGTAGATTTGGAGAAGTTGCAGGCACCCCAGAGTCCATGCAGTTGTCTGACTTACCAGGACAACGATCAGTGAGAGAATTAAGCAGAGTCAGTCCAGTTACAGAAGTCATTCAGAGATCATCATCACCAGCGTTATATTATCAACAAAGGGAAGAGTCACCAAGCCGAAATGTTACTGAGATGACATTACGCAAGGTTGAACGTAGGCCACCAAGTCCACTTGTACAAAGGGTATCTCGAATGCAAGAATCCCAGTACATCCAAGAATCTCCTGTGCAAACAGTACAAAAGGACGAGACTTTGGGGAGAAAGACACCTATAGAACTAGTATTACGAAAAATTGAAAACAGACCTGAAAGTCCACTGGTACAAAAAAGATCTGTCATTGTACAAGATCTTTCTCCTCCAAAACCCCCAAGGATGTCACCAGTCACTCCCACGGAGGAGAAAATGGAAGTGGAGCTTTCCAAACCAGCCTTAAAGATAAGAATCCCCGCAATTGTTGTTGAAGATGAAAAGATGGAAGAAGATGTTCCTGTGAAGACAAGTGAGCCTCAGCAGATTAGTGCCAAAGAGGCACGACAGCAGAAGACTAAAGTAAAAAACCGTCGCCCTCGACCCCTGTCTCCAGAGTTAGGTGAGATGTGTTGCGCTTCTTTCCTTTAGCTTTCTGTAGTAGTGCGCAGTTCCAGTCTGCTTACTTTCATGTTTATTCAACCAATTACTAATTTCTTACTAGAGGGGGCTTTCCTCTAATTTGATCACGAGGGAAAATAACTTCAGGCTTATTTTTTGTTAAACTGTGCAGATTCTTCAGATGATTCTTATGTGTCTGCTGAAGAGGACCCAATGGAGGCCCCTGTGTTTGAGTTTCCCATCCAGGACACTGTAGCATCTGCCGGTGCAGATGTGCTTCTAAAATGTATCATTGCTGGCACTCCCATTCCTGAAGGTAACACTAATGCTTTGTGTTTTAACAATAAAACCCTAAAAGGCAGCTTTGCTTTATTTGTCTTCTCTGTCTTTACCTGACCTGAAGTTACCTGGACGAAAGACAACACTGACATCGCCAGCATTGCAAATTACACAGTCAAAGTGGAGGGTGAACGCCACAGTCTGCTCATCAAATCAGCTAGAATAAGTGATGGCGGAAAATACTGTGTAACTGCTGTTAATCAGGTGGGCAGAGCGACCAGCAGTGCCACCCTTACAGTTAAAGCAGGTAAGTTTGACATTTGGTATTTCAGCTGAAACTTAAGTGAGCACATACAGCACTGTTTTGTCGTCATTTACTTAAACTCTTAAAACTTGAAACCTAATCATAAATTATGTGTTGGTTGTTTAGTCACAGAGACTCTATAGTGCAGGTTTTAATTGTATGTCTACAAACAGCAGTTGCTAATTTTAACTTAGAAGGCCAATGTACCTAACAATAATTTTGAATTTTATCATTTTAAAAGCTCTTAAACTCTTCATGTTATAAAAACGTCTTACGGTCTCTTCCCACATTGGCATTGTGTTTCAGTTGATTTCTCTCCTGTTCCCTTGTCATTATCTCTCTGAGCAAAATGTCTGTGCCATATATTCCAGCTGAACAACCTCACTTATAGTTACCATAGCAACTCAGAGGAGAAACTGGACCTATAAATTGCCTACTGAGGCTCGCTGGCTCCACCCACTGTGAATCTACTATTGTTTGGATATCACATTTGACATCTGAGATTCTAATTATATTTTAAGGGTGGCTTTGTTTTGGTTTTTTTAAATAAATGAACTGTGTTTGCATTGGATTGGTATAGGATTTGATTGTAAGCAGGACTATTTGAAACTACAATATGAAACACAATGTAACCTTGTTGCTTTGACAGAGGCTGTACATGAGCCGAAGGGAAACCTGGGCTTGCCTATGGATATCAGCAGTCCTATTACATCTGATGAGGAGTATCTCAGTCCCCTGGAGGAAGGCATGGATTTTGGAGGGCCAGAGCCAAGGCGAACTATTGATACTCGATTCAGGAAACCCCCTGCATTCCTGGTGAGACCTTACAGAGCTGATTAGATAATTAATTGACTTTCCCTTTTAGAGTATGAGATGTGTATGTTTAGCATTGACACCGACACAGCTGCACTTTTGACTGGTTGGTTGCAAAATATTGCAGGAAAACGTTTATGTACATAAAGCCCATGATTCTATCATAATCATCAACACATCTATCTAAAAACAACTTCCACCGCTGTGTTTCTAACCTACATTACATTTCAAACAGGTAACGACGACTGATCAAGCTGTCATTGAAGGACAGGAAGTCACAATGTCTGTCCGAATAAGTGGACAACCCAAACCCATGCTCTATTGGTAGGTTCCCTCACTTCAAACACATCAAATTACTTAAACTCATTGCTTGCATGGGACATGAAAAATACTTTCTCTGTATCACAACCCATGAGCAAGCTTGCTTGACTGCATATTTTGTTCTGGAGCATGATGTTAAAGGAAGTGAAAGCTTAATGTTTACTGCCTAACAATCTCCGAACTGGCAGAAAGAGTCTTCATGAGGAAATGAACAGAATAACATGCTTCCCTCATTTACCACGGAGCTGTTCAGTGCCCAGAAACACAAATGTCTGGCTGAACTAATAAGCTCTGGAATTTACATGCAATGCTGAGTTCATCCAACAGAGAGCCAGACCTGACTGCGCTTGATCAGGTCCTTTAGTGTTTGTAGAATACTTCCTTATATTGTTCTACTAGCCAGTGGCTCTTTATCGCTGTCAGCTAGGACGGCATCTTCAAAGGATAGGACTGACAAAAGTTCATATTTTTGTTTCTTACTCAGCAAATCCCGCAAGAAGACCAAAGCCTGGTATATCTTATTCCTCTAAGCCACACTGTTAACTTTGGCAACATGTGGCTTCATTACTATGAACATGTAGCCTGTCATCACCAGACTAATTTGCAAACCTCTTAGTTAATTTTAAATTAACAAGGGACGTTATCAATTGGCCCAGACCATGGATGCAATTGGATAGACCCATAAGTTACCAATCAGAGCAATGAAACATCTGATGTATCATAGTTCGTAAATAAAACTTACCAAATCCTGTTGGAAGAACAGAAAATACATCTTTCTCATCAACAAATGCTTTAAGTGTCTTCTTTTAGAGAAACTATACAGTTAATTTAATGCTGATGTGATAGTGGAATTAGGTTCAAAATCAGCTGCAGCAATCTTGTTTAAGAAAGTCGCATCTGCCGGAGCATATAAAACATGAGCTTGCAGAGTCGTCCCTGGGCTAATGAAAATGGGCACTGTATTTGATTTTATGTCAATCCCACATAGGCCATCCTTCTGCTGTAAATGCTCAATAGTGCACCATCTCTGGCGATGAATAAAAAATACTTTCTCACACCTTTCAAGTGTTCTGATGTCATGACCCATTCACTGCGTCTGGCTAGCTTTCTCTATTTTACATTAACATTACATTGAAAAGTATTGGAGTAGCTTTTTGGTCTTTTCATGGGATTTGTTGACAATAAATGCAATATAGAGGCACGTCAGCTTTATCCCTTAAAAAAGGAGACAATAATAGGCTGAATCACTTAGGCAGGTTCTGTCATTGGAGTTAGTCATGACTCAAGAGACAATAGCAGAAAAGAAAGAGCTAAACATAATATTGGCAGCCCTGGATAATGTATCCCACCCAACACCCCCTTCATATCAGCCAGAAGAGAGCTTGTGCAGAAGCTGAGAAAGTGTGTGCTTGGTCATCCTTCACTGCATGAATTACATAAAAATGGTGGTGGTGTGAGTGGTTGCTTTTAATCATAGCAACAATTTTTCCTTTAATTCTTCTCTGTTTTGTAGGCTGAGGGACAGAGTTACGGTAAAAACAGGGCCACGTCACATTGTACGTGAGACAGAAGATGGCACTTTTGAAATGACCATCAAGTCAGCAGTGAGATCAGACGCTGGGGTTTACACCTGTAAGATCATTAATGAGTATGGGACAAAGCAGTGTGAAGGAAAGCTGGAGGTAAAAGGTATGCTTCTCTTCAAATTTACTAATGCTTGTTGTCACTTTTAGGAATGTACACATCCACATTTCCCTCTCTATTTGTAGGTGGTAATGGATCTGTTTTTTTTAGCTTTGTCGAGTTAACTGTTGAGTGGGTAAATTCCTGACACTAGTTTATTTTTTAGACAGCACATAAACTGGTAACGTTCATTACACTAACATTCATATATGACTTAACGACACTCTTCCTGTCCTTTATTTACACCCAGCGCCACCAGTTGAGCCAGGTCTGGCGGTCATACGCCCGGTCAGGGACATCACAGCCAAGGCTGGAGAGACAGTTATGTTTGAGTGTCATATCATCGGACCGAAGGACACCGACGTGGACTGGCTTGCAGATGGTAAGCTGATCCAGCCGGCATTGCTCAACTGTAAGATGCACTTTGATGGAAGAAAATGCCGGCTGCTGCTCAACTCTGTGCACGAGGATGACAGCGGGACATACATGTGCAAGCTTAGCACAGCTAAAGGTATATCTAAAGAATAAATGCCGCAATATGTGTGATGTAAAATTTAAATGAATATATTTCTTGTTCTGTCCGCCTCGTCTGCTACTTCTGACTGGAAAATGTCTACTTTTCAGAGGAAGTGACTTCATGTGGCAAACTCAAAGTCATCCCTTCGATTGAACCTCTCTTCACTCGCAAGCTGGACGTTCTAGAAGTCATTGAGGGGCGTAATGCTCGATTTGATTGCAAAGTTAGTGGGACGCCATCTCCTAAGGTCATCTGGAGTCACTTTGGTAGGATGGTACTTCCTTGTGTCATTAAAATCTACATTCACAACCACCTGTTTATCTTAATCACCTGTTAGAATTGCTTTTAGGATTTTGAAATTGTTCTTGCACCAAGGTGTTTCACAGAACCTTTAACATTAACATCCTTTGAAATTACCTATTCTTTTTTTGTTTTCTTTACCTTTTTCTTTATATTTCTCACTTTATAGTTTTCCTGTTGAACTTTTGATTATAACACACTTTATAACTTAAGTGTAAAGACAGACTCTTTTTTTTCTATAGATCATCCGCTCACAGAAAGTGAGGACATTCGTATTCTTCAGGAGGGCGGCCGCCACTCTCTCATCATTTCTCACGTGACCAATGAGGACGAGGGTTTTTACACTGTTACGGCTCATAACAGTCACGGTGATGCAGAGACCTCCGCTGAACTTTACATACAAGAGCCGCGGCCAGCCATCTCCGCACAGATGTAAGAGTGTTGTTTATCGGATTTTGGGCCATAGCTCATGGGTGTTTCATGGCCTTCTCTAGATTACGCATTATAACATTTTATTTCTATGAAGTAACAGATTTCCTTCTGTTCTCTGTCTTCCCTTCCCTTTAGGTCTAAACTGGAGAAGATGCCATCGATCCCAGAGGAACCAGAGGTCCCAGAGAATGAGGTGGAGCGCTTCACTATGCCTGACTTCATCAAACCCCTTTATGACCTAGATGTGATCGAGGGAAAGGAGGCTGTGCTCAAATGTAAAGTGGCTGGCTTGCCATACCCCACCATCGTTTGGTTCCACAACGGCAAAAAGATTGAGAGCACAGAGGACAGAAAGATGACACAGTGTAAGTGTTTCAAAATTCACCCAAAGTTCAGTTATTTTAAGCTAAAGTAAAATTTATATTTTTGACAAAATGAAAATGAACAAAGATGAGTATGATTGTTTGTCACTGTTCTCTAAAACACTATATTTTTCGATCTGCCACCTTCATGGTCAAGGCCTGGTTAAGTTTAGGCATCTAAAATGGATGTGATTAGGGGAAGGTCATGGTAAAAACTAACAATACTGATTGTTGGTAGGTGACAGGATGTAAACCACAGTCGCTTTAGTCAAACTCAGACATGTTGTACATGTGACCATCCAACCCAGTCTGCTCCAGAAGAGGATTGGCGGCACTGACAATATCACGCTATTTCCACCTTGCTTCTCAGAAAGGACAGTCAACACTGGCGGGAGGTTGCTTTTCGGACATAGGTCATTTTAAGAATTATAATTTTCTGGTCAGATTTTTCTGGTCAAGACATTCTCATTTCATAGGTCGGGATTGCGTTTAATCTGACCTGTTGAATACAGTAAGCACAGAGATGCTAACAGACCAGTATACCTCATATTCTATCATCTCTGCTTTCTCCTGTAGTTCGTGACGTCCACAGCCTGGTCATCCGCTCTGTGTGCCATGCCCACGGTGGTGTCTACAAGAGTGTCATCTCTAACAAAGTTGGCAAGGCCACCTGCTATGCTCATCTCTATGTCACAGGTGATTTTCAGTCCTTTTTTCTTGGCAGAAAGATAACAAAGATAACACACTGGGCTTCATGAAAAAACCCACTCGTACCAACAGCTGTGTTCTTAAAGCTAGGTAGGTATTGTATTTCAGAATCATTTTTTTGTTATATTTTTTGAAATTGTTTTTACTACCTTGAAAGCAATCAATAAATCAAATGCTCTGGAGAAAAAAATCTCCTATCTGTGGCTGTTGGAGGATTGGAATATGCCCGTCTTTCTGTGCGCACCCTGCCTGTGCACCTAACATGAAAATATATTTTGTGGTAGTGGCTTTGGAGGGAGGCCTGAAGAGAGGGGGTGGGTGCATACTTTCAAAATCTATCTATCTATCAAACATATATGCACACTTTATTATCAAGGCTTGCCAATTTACTGAGATTTTTTGAAACTCATTTGTTTGGCATATTTCAGCACAGCACACGCTCTGACAGCTGCCTCAGAGTCTTTATGCAGGTCGCTGTTCAGTATCATCCTCTGCTGCACCCGACAGTGTAACATCACCTACTGCAGGTTATATTATTCTCTCATCTAAAATCTCTGTGAATGTCATGTCCCCCTCTCCGCCTCTCATATTAGTCATGGACCGATTTGCCTTAGACATTTTTAGCATCCCTCTTTATTTAAATGGCTCTGATTGTACATCATTGGCAGCTGTACTGATAATATATTCTAATTGTTTAAAATATTCCAAATGACAAAGTGGTCCTGTAAAACAAGAACTAAAACGGCAAAATGTGTAATGTATCTAACAGGCAGCCTTACATGGTAATTTTAGGGGTGTAGATTATTCTAGTAGTCAATTATGCAGGTAGTTGAGGTGGCATGGTGGCAACAGATGGCATTCACCAGGCTGAAACCAGCAATTTAGAAAAAAACAACAACATTTCTCCAGGTAACAGAGTTTGTTGAATCCGACTTGGAACACTTGTATAGGAGAAAACCTCACAGACAAAGTGAGAGAAGTTTAGGATAGGAATAGGAAAAAGTTCTCACATTACGCCCAGTGTTTACATAATTGTGGTCAATAATACATAGTAGGACAATGCGTTCTGTAACACTGCCTTGGGCAAAGGCAGAACAGAAACATCTAATTCCATTGTCATCATTTTCAGATATCCTTCCTGACCCTCCTGATGGGACTCCAGTGATAGAATCCATCACTGGTAAAACCATCACCTTAAGCTGGAAGAAACCAAGAAGACTGGACCCTTCCATTGGTACGCAACAATGATTTTCAGAATCGTTTTGTCCACCAGATTAAATACAGTCGCAGGATACGTGAAGCCTTTGGAATTACATGGATTTCTGCATAAGTTGGTCATAAAATTGGATCTAATCTTCATCTAAGTCACAACAATAGACAAACACAGTCTGCTTAATACCACACAAACAATTGTATCTTTTCATGTTTTCATTGAACACATGGTGTAAACATTCACAGTGCAGGGTGGGAAAAGTCTATGAACCCTTGGATTAAGTAACTGGTTGACCGGCACCAATAACCTGAACCAAACATTTCCTGTAGTTGCAGATCAGACTTGAACAATGGTCAGGAGGAAATTTGGACCATTCCTCTTTAAAAAAACTCTTTCAGTTCAGCAATATTTTTGGGATGCCTGGTGTGAATCGCTTTCTTGAGGTCATGCTACAGCATCTCAGTCGGGTTGAGTTCAGGACTGACATTCTCCTGCAAAATTTCTTGATAAACTTTGGAATTCAATTTTTTTTATAGCAACCCTTCCAGGCTCTGAGACAGCCTCAAACCATGATTCCCCCTCCACCATACTTCACAGTTGGGAAAAGGTTTTGATGTTGTTGTGCTCCGCCTTTTTTCTTCCACACAAGTTATGTTGTGTGATGGCACAACATAACGTAAAGTTATGTGGTCCTTCCAAACAACTCAACTTTGCTTTCATCTGTCCACAGAATATTTTGCCAGTAGTGCTGTGGAACATCCAGGTGATGATTAAAAACAATATAGAGTTGTTTGTGTGGTATTAGTTTAAGCAGACTGTGTGTTTGTGTCTATTGTTGTGACTTAGTTGAAGATCAGATCACATTTTATGGAAACAATGTTTTTTGGAAAAATAATCTAATTTTAAGCTTTCTTGGGAGCTTAGCTAACACAATTGTTGTATTTTTGAGAACAGAAAAAAGTAGTTTCAACATTGTGATGTGGCATTTTGCTGTAAACAGATCCCAGCTCCCTGATGTATGCCATCCAACAACAAGCCCTGGGCTCCATTCAGTGGACTATCATTGCTTCGGGCCTGAAGGAGACCACCTTCACTATCACCACCCTCTCCAAAAATGTGCGATATGCTTTCAGGGTCCTGACCATTACTTCCAAAGCCTTCAGCAAGCCCTCACCTGCCACTGACCCAGTGCAGCTCCTGGACCGAGGTGCATTCAAGTTTTTAGAGGATCCATCTATCCATTAGTGTGCACTACATGTTTATTAAATGATACCTATGTGCTCATTTTGTTTTCTTTTAGGTGCCTATCTTCAGGAGGCTCCAGTGATTATAGATAAGCCAGAAATTGTTTATGTGATTGAAAACCAGTCAGTCACCATCACTGTCACCCTTAATCATGTCAACGCTGCAGTCATCTGGAAGAGGTATCTCTGTCTCTGTTGTCAAGTTTCTGTTAATGTCTCTTTCTTCAACACATACAGTATATTTTTATGTACAGACATCTGTTTAATTTTTAATCTTTTAACCAAACAAAAAACACATTGTAAAATGCTCCAACTGGTACATGCATATGTCTATAACAACACTGCAGTTGTCAATAGTAAATGGTCTGTACTTGTACAGCGCCTTTCTAGTCTTTGCGACCACTCAAAGTGCTTTACATTACGTCACATTCGTCCATTCACACACTGATGGCAGAGGTTGAGGTGCCAACTGCACATTATAACGGCAATAACATTCCTAACCATGGCACAGCCACTGGGAGTGGTTATGTGTCTTGGACACAAGACCTGCAGACTGGAGGAGCCGTGGATCAAACCACCAACCTTCCAGTTAGTGAATGACCGCTCTACCCACGGAGCCACAGCCCACCCTTGTGTTTGTAGATTTCAACTTAACATCGATGTTGTTATGACATGATTAGTTAATTAGTCAGGTCGTATCTGGTGGTAAAGTCGCCGCCACCTTGTGTATCCAGTGCATTACACAATAGTCAGAGTGTACAACTGACAAGCATAAACACAGTATGACACAAGCAGCTATTTGATTCCAAGTAATTATCAAAAATTCTAGAGCAGTGAAAAAAGTCTATTATTGTGTCCTGACTTACACTCAAGCAAGCAAAGCACACATTTGCCAGTTCACTGCTCTCCTACCTATTATATATTAATCCTGGTTTACTATACAAACACATTTCCACAGGAGGGGAGTGGTCTTGGCCAACAAGCCAGGCCTGTACGAGATGACAATGCCAGATGACGACCAGCACACACTGAAGCTGCTCAAAGTGAAGAGTGCTGACATCGGAGAGATGGGGTTTGTGGCCTCCAACAAGTATGGCAGCGACAGCTGCACCTTCGACGTGGAGATGGCAGGTAAGCAGCAGATTGATCTATCTATCTTTCCATTTGTCCATCTAAAGCTAATGTAAGTTGGTATTGTACCTTTGCAACTCTGTCCACAGCTCCACCGACATTTGAAACTATCATGGAGGACTTAGACGTTTGTGCTGGGGAGACCCCTCGATTTGCTGTGGTTGTGGAGGGCAAACCCATTCCTGACATCCTCTGGTTCAAGGTTTTTATCCATTTTAGCAGTCAAAAGTCAAAAGTAATTTAACTTAATAAGAAGGAATAAGGACATTTACCAGAAGAGATACCGGTAATTGTTTGTTATAAATCTTAAAAGAAACTTAAAGTATTTGCTTTCAGAATGATGTCCTGCTGTCGGAGAGCGGTCATTACACATTTGTGTATGATGATAATGAATGTTCCTTGGTGGTCCTAAACGCTCGTCCGGAAGACTCTGGGGTTTACACCTGCACTGCTAGGAACTTGGCAGGATCTGTGTCCTGTAAAGCTGAACTCACCATTCATGAAGGTACGAGGTCAGTCCATCAGAGCCATAAAAAATTGAACAATCCCTTGACTGCATTGCTAACAAGCGAAGTGAAGGACTGAACACCCACTCTTTCTTGTAATCATTTGTAATCAGTTGTACATTTCCCTTTTTCTAAATTTAACTTGCTCATTACTGTAGCCAAACGTAAAGAAGATCCAATGGACGATGAGGAGACTATTCGAAGGAAAATGCGCAGACTGACTGACCACTATGACATCCATAAAGAAATTGGAAGGTGAGCCATTTTTAAGCTCACATTTGAAATCCCATACTTTGAGACAATATAATGCCAGAGAACCACTGTCTTCATTGGAACCAGTTTTTATTTAATGTCCAAAATTATTCTGATTCTTTTCATGTCTTAATGCCCCAATCTTACTATTTTGACAAATTTTGAATAATTCTAGATTTGAGTAGTGGTGAACTAAGGTTGAAATGACTTTTTCCTTCTGATTTTCTTCCTCCAGAGGTGCATTTTCCTATGTGAAACGTGTGACCCAGAAGGTAGGCAAACTGGAGTTTGCTGCAAAGTTCATCTCCACACGGGCCAAGAAGAAGGCGTCTGCTCTTAAAGAGCTGAACCTGCTTTCCAAGCTGGACCACGAGAGAATACTTTACTTCCATGACGCCTTTGAGAAAAAGAATGCAGTCATCATCATTACTGAAATGTATCCTTATTTTGCAGTTAAAGAGATGTACACAATAAGCCATGGAATGTGAGAAAAATCATATGAACAAAAAATAGTTGCCTTTTAACTTTTTTTTACTGTAACTTCACACATTATGTTATTTTGCAATAAATTCTTGTTAAAAGTGAAATGTATACATTTCACTTTTAACACATACATACAATATACACATTCTGTAAATGTGCATCAAACAATGCATCTGATGCCCCAGAAAGAATTGCCTTAACTGATCATTTAAGATGCCACGAGGAGATGCTTGACAGATTTACAAGGAAATCTACAGTGATGGAGTCTGATGTAAGTCCTGTGTTTTATGACTGCAGAGCAAATGTTACCCTAAAAATGTCAATCAATTTGATGAAATTCAATGTAATGATCAAGTGTATGTAATTAATTGTTATCTGCTACACTGGCATGCTTGTGTTTTTGGGACCTACAGGTACGTTCATGTATAAGACAACTGCTTGAGGGAGTGGATTACCTTCATCATCTAAACATCATTCACCTGGACATTAAGGTAGATCCTCATGGATACTCACCGTCCCACTCTTGCATTGTCTTCCTTTGCATATTTGTATTAAAAATTATTTTTTTTAAAAGTATTCTAATGACAGAACATGATAAATAATTTTCTTATTCTTTCCTCAGCCTGATAACATCCTCATGTCAGACCCCCACAGTGATCAGATCCGACTCTGTGACTTTGGCAACGCAGTGGGGATCACACCTGATGAGGCTCAATACTGCAAATATGGCACACCAGAATTTGTGGCACCAGAAATTGTCAATCAGACCCCTGTGTCAAAAGCATCAGACATCTGGTAGAGTATCTACAACAAACCTGTAGTAAACTTTTTGTTTGTTTTGTTTTACCACACCACCTTTTCCCAATTCTTGTCTTTGTTTTCCTAGGTCAATAGGAGTGATTGCATATCTGTGGTGAGAAATGTATTATTCATTATTAAATGTATTCCAGGATGCGGAATATCAACCTCAGTTTTTAATGTGTTTGCCTATTCAGGACTACCTGACAACTAGGATCATCATTAAATGTATTTGTTCCTGTTAACAGTCTGACAGGAGTTTCTCCATTTGCTGGAGAGAATGACCGAAGCTCCTTAATGAACATCAGAAACTATAATGTGGCCTTTGAGGAGAGCATGTTCGCTGACCTTTGCAGAGAGGCTAAAGGGTTCATCATAAAGCTGCTGGTAGCAGACAGGCTGTGAGTAACACTATTGGATCTCTATTTACCAAGATCTGTTTTATATAACATTATTGTGTAAAATGCATACAGTACAGGAATATTTAATTTTGAATTGCCACAAGCACGTATACTGAATAATACAAGAGATATTGAAGGAATCAATACTGATATCTGACACATCCAGAATGTATTCAGTGTATACAGTAAGTCTCGTAGGTAAACACAGTGTATCAATAAACTTGACATAATTTGTAAAAACTCAAACACAAACCAAATTTATGTCAACAATGAGATGATGATAATTCAATATATTTACATTTTCATGTAATATTAATTTTAGTACTACACATTTAATAAAATATGGATCTGTTTTAGTTCATTTGTTGAGTTTTTGTATGATTCATTATTTTTTCTGTTTAAACAACTCTGGAAGTCGTCTCACTGTTGTTAAAGTCACAGTTTCATAAAATAAAACCTTTTTTTTCTCTGGTATTTTGTCATTTCACTGAGGAATTGTCCCTTATCAAGTAAATAAAAAGTCAAAGTTAAACAATGTTAATGATTTTGTTTCAATATTAGATGCATATCAGATGGACATCTGGTATATATTTTTATTGGTACTTTAGTGTAGTATTATTACATTGTTCTCTAGTCCCTAGCCCCTAGTCTGCAACTCTCACGGTACACAATCCTCTATTGCTTTTTGTTTAAGATAGCTAAAACAAATGTGCATAAACCTTGAAGAATGAAATATGTCATCATTTTCTTCTAGGAGACCTGATACTCAGGAATGTCTCCGACACCCCTGGTTCAAGGTAAGACAAGGCCAGTGGCACTTCATGCTGCAGTGCTAATCATCCACAACCTCTGAAATAATTTCTACTTGATGATACTGAGTAAGGCCCCATTCCTAATGCATTACATTAAATTTATTGTCTATTTATTGTACAGACACTTAGCAAGGGGAAGGCAATGAGTACAGAGGCTCTGAGGAAGTTTATATCTCGCAGAAAATGGCAGGTGAGGGATGTTTTATTTCTTATTCTGGTGTTTTATACTGCATACACCCATGATAAATAAATAAATAATTCAATGGTCACATATTTTAAATTTTGTCCACCATATTTTCTCTTTTACAGCGTTCACTAATCAGCTATAAATCAAAAATGGTCATGAGGTCCATACCCGAGTTGCTGAATGATTCCTCCAGCCATATCTCCATTGCAGTTCCCAGGCACCTTAAAGAAGGTTCACCTTTGCCATCATCATCCTCAGATTCTGATGAAGACATTGATGAACTGCCATTTATTCCAATGCCCGTTAACATGGAATTCTCTGGATCAAGGATGTCATTGAATGACATCCAGACCAATGAGCAGGAAACAGGAAATCAGGATGGAACAAGTAAATGGTCTGGGTCTTCTGTTCAAGCCCAGGAAGCAATGGAGTGTGACCCTAAACAATTGGATAAAGAAGGGATTGAATTAACAGGTAAAGGCCGTCTGCGTATAAGATTGTCGCAAGACAATGACAGGGGTTCGTCAGATGAAGAACCACCTGCTGAACTGCCGCAAAAGTCAGAGCTGACCAGAAAACCCCTGCGAAGAGGATCAAGTATGGAGTCAGACAAACCAGAAGGTGGACGCCGAAGAGGAGAGCTAAGACGTGGAGGCTCAGCTGACAGTGCGTTGCTGCTAAGGATTCCACTTGAGGAAGGAGCTGAAGAAGGAAACCAAGAGGATGGCAGGAGAGTTCTCAAGAAAGCTGTCTCTATGGAGCTACCAAGGAGAAGCACCAGTCCAGGAACTGCCAAGATGAGTCAAGAAGATTATGCTCTTAAACTAGAGCTGATGAGACAACGACTGCTACGCGGGGGCTCTGTGGACAACAAGATGAGTGGACTGAGAGGACCCCTGTTAGAAACTTTAGGAATGGGAGATGAAAAACGTGCAATATCCTCAGATCGCTACTCTCGTACTGCTCGTTTGGGCCCACCTCCACTGACTAGAGCTGCATCCAGCGATTCCGCACGGGACGAAGTTCCCAAACCCAAAGTTTTGCGCAAAACAGCTTCTTTCAGTCAAGGTGATTCAGAACCCATAGCTTTACACCGCCGGTCAGGAGCTCCTTTGGAGATTCCCTTGGCACAGATAGAAGAAAGAAGGCTCAAGGAGGCTATATCTATGTCAGCGCTCACTGAGCAAACCAAGCTAGATTCCCGTCCAGTGACTCCCAGGGACCCTTCACCAAAACTGCCAACACCAGAGTCTGTTGTGCGGGAAAGTCCAACCAAAGCAGAAAGCGAGGAATCATTCATGGAAAAAGAGATTAAACCTGACACTGAGTCTATGAATGAAAAGATGGATGGGTTGACTACAGATAGTAACTTTGATGAGAGATCAAGCACAAGTGGATTCTCAGAGAAGGACATGAGCATTTCAGAAGAACCAATGATTGAATCAGAGTATATGGGCCAGGGAATTCCTACACCTCCTCTTGTGGTCCAAAGCTCCAAACTAGAAGAAAAGATGGAGGAAGAAGAAGAAAAAGAACAAGAAGAAAAAGAAGAGCTTATGAAAGAAGAGGAAAGAATTGTCTGTGTTGCTGAATCAAATGCTAAAGAGAATGTAGAAGTTTCTGAAGAAAAGTTAGAAGAAGAAGTAAATATGCCTGCTAAATCTTCTGATATGATCATAACCACAAGCTCAGTTATGGTGAAACCAACACAAGAATATTCCCATCCCCCAGCAAATGTTGTGTCAACTTATGTAACACCCTCGCTTCCTGCTCGAGTTGTTCTTCCAGATGGAAGGACTTCAGCATATGCAAGTATTATGCAGACCATTATGGTTCCTTCAGTTCAGCCTTTCAATGAGGAAACTTTAGGCCCCTCTACACCTGTTGTTGTTCCAGCCACCTCATCATCCTCCGTATCAACTGAAACATTTTTACCCACATCTTCACCTGCCAGCATGTCCTCTGCTTTACCTGGTTCAAAGCCCGCCATCATGTCAACCACCGAGCACCCTGCTGTATACTCCAGGGTAGCTTCCCCAGAAATGATCACAAAAGAACCCAGTCCACCAAAAACTACCACACATTCCTCATCCCATCAACAGCTCTCGGAAGGAGTTGACTTAGAGGACATTACCTCTGAAGAGGTCTTTGAGGCACGCTTCAAAAAACGTGAGTCTTCCCTCTCAAGAAGTCTAAAATTTCTGTCCCGGTCAAAGAATGAGGACAAATCTCAAGCGACTTCATCAGACTCAACAGAGTCAGGTGAAGACATATACAGACCTGGGCCAATTGGTGCACCATTGGAATTAGCACCAAGGAGACTTGAGGAAAAGTCCAAGTCGGTCCAGGACCTTCGTGAAGCTCAAAAGGACCAAGGCTTTATGAGAAGGCTCTCTATGCGCCTGAAGAGAACTCCATCAGCCGAGCGCAAGGATGACACGACCAAAGAAGAAGATTCAGTTGCTTCAAGGCGTAGGCTCTCTTGGACTCTCGGCCGGAGAGGATCACAGGACAAGAAGGAAGTAGAGATGATGCGCATGGATGGCGGAGGTGATACGTTGGTGGAACAAGATGAAAAGGAGCTTAAGAAACCTAATGAATCACCGGTCTTGGCAATGCGTAGAAAGATTGAATCAACAGTGGCTGGGATCTCCACAAGAATTCGCAGCTTCTCAGAGGAGCGGAGAGCATCAGAGGAAAAGGAACCCAAGAGGACACCCATTCTTTCCATGCTTCGTCGTTCAACATCAGAGAGCCGTGCCATGAAGGTTGCCAGTGTTCCTCAGAACCAGCTGGCATCTCAGGCCAGTAATGGTGCCTCATCAGAGTCTATAGACTCCATGTCCAGCCTAAAGTCAGATATATCAAAGGGTATGAAGCAGTTACTTCTATATCGTGTTAAAAATTTGACTCCACGTGTTCTTATAGAGTACCATCCATTGCAGTTTCTTAAATACATGGTGATTAATTTATGGCATTGATTGTTGTAAAAAGGTCTGGAAGGTGAGCGCAGATCTCGCTGGGACCGGTGGGGCCTGACGAGAGGGAAGCGAGACAAAACAGTATCACAGCCTGACATACCAAGTGCAATCTCCAGAGAAAATAGTTCCCTACGTTCACGCCAGTACTCCAGACTGGCTTCTGGTAAGTCACACAAGAGTGTACATGAAGAGACTGTCAGGAGTGTCAGGAGTAATGTAATGAGAACTTAAAGCAATAGTCTGACATTATGGGAGATACTAAGAAGCCCACTCTTGTATCTGTCCATTAAATATAAGGCTAGGTTATCTTAGATTAGCAGAAAGAGTGGAAACAGGGCGAACAGTTAAATTAGCTCTGTTGCTCTTGCAATCACCGTGAGGTTGCCAGGCAACTATTGGATACTTCAGGAGGTGAAGCTCCTGGCCAAAAAATAGTCCGGCACATGACTACAACGTGTAGTTTTTAACCAGATAACATGATAAAGGGGACCCATTATTGCCTATTGTTGGTCCTATTGTTGCTAAAGTAACACTAATCACTGCTGTTACAGTTGTTAGTGGTCTGATAAACAGTAAATTCATCAAGATAAGTTAAAGCTGTCATATGCTGCAGCTGAACTGTGAACCATGTGCAGCCACTAGTGGAATCCCAGAATAAAATTATAGAGCTAGGAATGAGTATAATAGGTTCCTTTTAATTAGTGAGCTTTAGAAGTGCTGGTAGGCTGCTTTTGTTACCTGTTTCAAGTAGCTGTAGCTGCATATTTAACATGTAGATATGACAGAGGTATTAATCTATTAATTATCTAACGCTCTGCAAGAAAGCAAATAACCATATTTCCCAAGATGTCAAATTTTTGTTTTAATTTACCTTTCTTAAATATTGTATGCTACGTGGTATAAACCACAACACATAGATTGTATGTCAACATCAGTAAACACAGAAAATGATGTACATATTCGTAACTGTACATGTGATGCCCTTGTACAGTGAGGAAAATAAGTATTTGAACACCCTGCTATTTTGCAAGTTCTCCCACTTAGAAATCATGGAGGGGTCTGAAATTGTCATCGTAGGTGCATGTCCACTGTGAGAGACATAATCTAAAAAAAAAATCCAGAAATCACAATGTATGATTTTTTAACTATTTATTTGTATGATACAGCTGCAAATAAGTATTTGAACACCTGAGAAAATCAATGTTAATATTTGGTACAGTAGCCTATGTTTGCAATTACAGAGGTCAAACGTTTCCTGTAGTTTTTCACCAGGTTTGCACACACTGCAGGAGGGATTTTGGCCCACTCCTCCACACAGATCTTCTCTAGATCAGTCAGGTTTCTGGGCTGTCGCTGAGAAACACGGAGTTTGAGCTCCCTCCAAAGATTCTCTATTGGGTTTAGGTCTGGAGACCGGCTAGGCCACGCCAGAACCTTGATACGCTTCTTACAGAGCCACTCCTTGGTTATCCTGGCTGTGTGCTTCGGGTCATTGTCATGTTGGAAGACCCGGCCTCGACCCATCTTCAATGCTCTAACTGAGGGAAAATCTGGCAATACATGGCCCCGGTCATCCTCTCCTTAATACAGTGCAGTCGCCCTGTCCTATGTGCAGAAAGACACCCCCAAAGCATGATGCTACCACCCCCATGCTTCACAGTAGGGATGGTGTTCTTGGGATGGTACTCATCATTCTTCTTCCTCCAAACACGGTTAGTGGAATTATGACCAAAAAGTTC